>NW_026624060.1:33133-61865 GCF_030028575.1 Malurus melanocephalus
CCCTGGCAGGGCGGTGCAGGGGCTGGGGAGATGCACACTCACTAGTGCAGTGTCGGATGCTACCCCAGTGCCAGTGGGAGCAGCTATTGTGGGGTCAGGAAGGTGAACCTGGAAGGGTAATCCAGCATATGAAGGTCGGGGGATGCTTTGAAGCAGGCTGTTAACTGCGATGATCTGTTTTTATTTCCTCAGAGCTCTTGTCTATGCCAGCCGTAAAACGATTTTCTGTGTCGTTTGCAAAGCATCCGACTAATGGTATGTTTGCTTCCTTGATTTGATGTTCCCTCACGCTTCTAACTCCCTTCCCACATTCAGTTTTCTCTGCACATGTTCTCCTCTCAGCCTYCTGGTGGTTTTTTGTGTTTGTGTGTCTGGTGTCCAAACATGCTTCACTTTCCTCCATTGTCTCCTTGTGACTAATGTGCTCACTCATCCCCTGTTACTGCTCGGTGGTGCCTCTGCTCTCCCCTGAGGYGTTTTTGTCCCAGGTGAAAAGACAAAAGCCATGGCTCTGTGAGTGCACTGCTCAAGTGGCCTTTAACTCCACTGTGACATTAAGGCCTTCTGTCGTGCTCTCTTTTGGGAGGGTGGGGATCAGGGGAAGAATACCACTGGACTGGGGACACATACCCACTCCATATCATGAAGCATCAGCAGCTTAGGTCCTCAGTTTCTACACTGCAGATTTGCAGAATGAAAAGAAGAATAGCCCTAGGACAGCCATGTGTCACCTGGAAGGGCCTAGTGTACAGTGGGAGAGAAAGAGGTGCACATGGTGTTGCAAATCAGGAGTACTGGTAGCCTCATGGCCTCCTCCACATTGTCAAACCTGTCTGTAGGCTGGTCCTGTGCTTCCTCCAAGCCTGGTGATGTTGGTGCTGGTAGGCTCACCTTTTCTGCAGACATCATCCTGTTAATGGTGTCTTCCAAAGCTCTCACTTTGCTTTTGGTGGACAGTGCTGGCTCGGGGGCAGGGGATGGGCATCCTGCTACCTGGGGTGGTGTCACCAGCTTCACCCCATCCTGCCTGTAGCTCTGGGAAGGCTTGGTGACTGAAGTCTGACAGAGTTTCTGCTAATTCACTATCTCTACTCCATGTTGCTTCTAGCCTAACAACCAGAGTGTGAGTGTGAGAGGTTATAGGCTGCTAGCTCTGTTGTAGCAGGTGTCTTGAACCAGTATGTACTATCCAACTCTTGCACAGATACTTTTAAAAAGGTTTCACAGCACCCCTCCTCCTGCATGGCTCCTGCTGCTGAGACAAGTTGGAACCAAAGGAGATCACTGAACGCAACCAAGTATTTCTGCCTTACGTGATCAAGGCAGCTTGCAAATATGAAGACATCCTGCTTGATGTAGTCTGGAAGACAAATGAAATTCAGAAGGCTGTTCTGAAAATCAAAGTTTTGGGAAGGATGAAATGGAAAGGGCAGCTCACTGTGGCTTTACTGTTTCAAATAACTAAAGGGAACCTATTCTCCGTATTTGCTTGGTTTTGCTTTTCCCAGAGTGGCCAACTGCTTGGTTTGTCTGTATGCCTGGACAGCATCTGAGCCCATGTGGTGTATGTCAGCAGCGTGTGTTGTTCTATCTTGCCTGCAAAGGCTGTACCAAGTTCAAGCATTTCCTAGGACATGCTGTAAAGCTGTTGCCCCTGCTCCAGATATGATAGGGTGAAACTGGGCATCATGTTTCTCCCAAAAAACTGATTAATATGTCTAGTGTCAAAGTGCTTTTTAATCAAGAAAACACAGACAGGGGTCCAGCATGTGAGAGCTCAAAAGTCAGGTTTATTTGGTGTAGGCTTGGCACTGTTTTGAACAGGAGGGATGTTTATCCCATGAACCACTCACAAAAACTGAATGCAAAAACTGTTCCTAGCTCTGAGTTTGGATTTTGCTTCTGAAGAGCTGCCTCCATGTGTGAAATAGAATGGGTGCACCAGAATAGTGGTCAAGCACAGCATCAGGCCAGATGGTTTATGCCCTGGTCACACAAGTTTGGGGCGTGTGCAATGAGTCCTGAGGCTGTGTATGGGGAGAAGACATGCCTACATGCTGGTGCCTTGTCTGCCACGCAAGGATATCACAGAAGATTGCACAGGGCTGTTCTCAGAGAGAGGGAAAGTCAGTGCTTTTGTGTTCCCTCTGTTCTTCTGCACTCTCAGCACTTGGCTCTCAGCCAGGCCCTGCTGTCCCCCAGGTCCCTTGCACAGCCTCTTCTCATTTGATGCTAGGCCATTTGCTCTCTCCACGTGCTGATGTGCCTGGCTGTGCTTGGATGCAGGACTCGAACACTCTGTTGGCAGTCTGGATTTCTTGTCTCAGCCGCGGGAGGGCCAGTCTGGCCCTGAGCCTGATCTTTCCTAGCCAAACCTGAACTCCATTGGACTTGGAATGTGTTCTAAAATTTATTCACTTGTCCGACTTTCGCTTACAAAGGTGAGCCCTCAGTGCCTGGCACTGCTCTGAGCCACAGCTGGGTGAAGCCTGGGCCAGGTGGGAGTCTGCTCTGCCCTGGTATCACTGCGGGGACGTAACTCTTAAGGGCATTCCTCACCTGCTCACTGTGGGAGGGATTGGGCTTAGTGTGTGGTTTGGGTCCTTCTCACCCAGCAGCCCTGGTGCTGGCAGCTCCATCCCCACATCTCCACAGCTTCTGTGTCCCCAGCTGTACCTGCCCCTCTCCTCTCACTCTCTGTGGCCCCTTTCCTCCAGATGTGTTGGAGCACCAGCACGTTGCCCAGTTGCTACGCCGTTTTTCCTCTGACTGTGCCACGAGCCGGACCATCTCCCTGGATGCCACCCTAGCCCATCACCTGCAGCAGTGCTCCTACCACCTGCGCCTCTTCAGGAGCTGGCTGATCTCAGGGCAGGATGACTTGGAGTGTCTTTACGGTACTGCACGCTGCAGCTGCCTCTGTCCCATGCTCTTGTAGCTGAGCAGGGACCACTGTCTGCTTGAGAGTGCAAAGTATGCTTTGCTTCTAAAAAAGGAAAGTGTTTCCCTCACCAAATCCCCAGGTCTCTGGACTGCTGCTGCAGCAAGCTGTGTGGGCTGTTGTACCAGCAGTTTTGGAGCCCTAGGCAGGAGCATTTCCACACAGAGCCTATACTCCCTGTGTGCCTGTACCTGCTCTTTCCATCTACGGCAATTGTTGCCTCCTTCCTTTAGCCAGGGTAAGCCCTTAAGCTTCCTTCAGGATAGGTGCTGAGCTCCTATCAGTGGGATGCCCTGCTGTCAGGATACGCCGTGCAGGTCTTGGGGGGCTGCCACAGGGTGTCCCCTTAGTAATGGAGGAACCAAAGTGAGTAGTGAGAGTATGGGAAGAAAAGATTAAGGAGGCACTGCAGCTGGTCACATGCTGAGTGAACTTGCTGTGGAAGTTCTGGGAAAGTGAGTGCTTGTGGGTGTGTTGTTTCTAGGGAGRCTGAGTTAAGACAGGGTAGAACTGAGCTTCTGTGTGGCTGCACTGCATGGCATCTGCCTTTCCTGATAGGACCTCTCAGCGTGTCCTGTCTCTGGTGGGAAGAGGCAGGCGACTGCAGCACTGAATCCAGAAGTTACGAATCAAAGCTTGCTGCTGTTTCTCTGCTGTTTTTCAGCCTCTGTCACAGATGGGAAGTCTGGTGCATGGAGGCCTTGGTGCTTCTCACACAGGTGGAAAGATTGCTGTTCCCTTGAACAAAGCAGTGAGCTGGGGCTGGCTGCTGAGGTTTACCTGCACCGTAGAAGCTGCTCGGAGCATGTGGCTTGCTGAGCTGTGTGGTGTGATGCATGGACCCCCTTTTCCATTCAGACCCACAGGTGGAAGGGGCACAGAGAGTACAGCCTTCTGTGCAGTGAAGCAGCAGGACCGAACATTTTCAGAGACTGGAAGATGACAATTTTTCTTACACGGTCTGTTTTTCTGTGGTGTGGCCCTTTCTGTCAAGCAGGCAATTTGGAGACAGTAGTTGCTTTTTACATGTAATTAGAACAATCCTCGGTCTCCTGGCAACAAATGCTAAAGAGGAGCGGAATCGCTTCAAGGGAGGAGATGCTGGATCACAGCAGACTGTCCAGAGCCAGGGCTGAGCTTTCCCGGCTGCGAGTCTTGGCCATGTGCATGAGCTCAGSTGGGGAGAGGAAATCACCTCACTGCTTTGGGCCATTGCAAGGTGCTGGGATRTGCAGCCTGCCCCAACACAGCCAAACAAAGGAGTTAGGTACTCCTTRAGTAGCCCAGCACAGCAGCCCTCCYGGGTGGAAATCAAATCTCCGCCACCGAGTTCATGCTGTTTTCCCAGTCCATCAGCAAGCCCAAAGCTCACTGATGTGTTTGGGATTCCTGCTGAGGCTCTGCTCAGAGCAGATGACAGTCCAGGTTTCTTCCTTGTGAAAACTGCATTCTTTTATCCTCTCTTTCTTGGCTTTCCACTGTACTTCTATCCACACAAAGGAAACATGAATTAGAAGGTAGAATCAGTGAGTCAAAAGTACGCAGTTGGCATCTGTAGTTGGAAGGATGTCAACAGTGGAGCCCTGAAAAAATGTCTGGTAGTCTGTGTGGTCATAGCTGGGAAAAAGAATAGTGTGAAGTTCGTTTTTGTAATGAATCACACTGGTACTGAAGCCAAAGGTCAACTGTGGAGAAACAGAGAGTGGTCCTATCAGGATGAGCAAGAAAATAGCAGGTGATGTCCTGTGTAAATAAATTTAAATGACAAAGGGAAACAGCCCCAAACTCTTACACGTAAAATAGTGGGCTCTGGTATGACTGGTRTCACTACTTGGGACAATGTGAAAAGGTAGAAATTTGCAAAATTAGAAATCTGGGAAGAACGTTTGTAATATTGGTCCAAGGGGTCTGAGGGGAGTGGTGGGGATCCACAGTTTTTGTAGTTCCAGAAGTGAGGAGGTTTCTAACAGAGTGAGTTCAGACACTTTGGACAGAAGTAGTTTTTTTCCAAGCTCTGTACCATGGTACCTGGGGATGTTGGGAGCTTAACTGAGTTCAAGGGAAGATGAGAATATGGAAGAGATACAAGAGAGCAGTTCTGAGYTGTGTGTCACTGGTGCTGTCTAGACTTGTAACCATTCATATACAATATACATGTGGCATGTTGGAGTTCTTCCAAGAACACAGGGCTGGACTGATCATGCATGTCAGAGAGGAGCCTGGTGGGTGCTTCTGTTTGTGCTGAGACTGGACAAGTGCTTCTTCACTCCAGAAGAGCTGGCATATAAACCGTTGGCACACAGACCTTCCTCTGTGGGCTGCTGTTGGATGTTGGTCCAAAATGGATGGAATTGTGTCCAGTTTCTCTTGGCATTGTCTGCATYGCAGACTCCTGCTTTGCAGGCCCCGGAGAGAGTTTGGGGGAGCATCAGCAGTGGCTGCACAGTCAGCACAGGCTGTCTGTCAGTCTGAGATGGTTCCTGTGGCTTGCTCTCATGTTTTATTTTTATTGCCCTGTCCCAAARGTGTTGGTTCTTTGCTAACTGTGTGGAGATGGGTAGGGATTGCAGTCCATGGTGGTAGCTGCTGCCTTTGCTGTGCCATTATGGCATGAAGCCACTGTTGGCCTCTCCCCAGCAACTCAGCAGGTCTAGGGAGATGTGCGAAGAAGTGAGCTCCCATATACAAATGAGAGGGACTCCTTGGACACAGTACTCCTCCACCTTGAAAGAGGAAACTTTGTCCATTTTTTGATGCTTGCTCAAGAGGGGTGCAGTGCAGTGTGTATAATTTCACATCAGCTATGTGTCAGTGTCTCATGTTTCTTTTAATGCTGGAGACCCCAATACCCGAGCCAACTTTGGCCCCTCTCAAACCAGGTTCTGTTGTGAAATGACATTAGCTTCATACTGGGCTGCTCCACAGCCTTCTCCCATGATTGCTTTAAGTTTTGCCCTCACCCTTTTCCTTTAGCTCTATCTCCCAAAAGGCCTATGGGAAAATAAAGAATGTACATTCTTCCTTACTCAGCACTTCCACTCTCAAGACTTCTCAGCAACCGATAGAAGAACATGGTCTTTTTACTGTGTCTCATATTTCTTCATTCTAGCCAAGAATTTGTTTTCCTTCCTGTCTTGAACTATGTTTATAGGCCCTTTGTGGCATAGATAACCTTGTGAGCTCTATGGAGGATTCTTTATCTCCAGCAACTGTTATTTATTGCAGTGAATGCCTTCACTGGCTCACGGTCCTTGCCTCTTGCAGAACTGGGTTAGATGAGGGTGTTGGAGCAGAGCCTGCACTTCACAAACAGGTGCTTCAGGGCTTCTCCTGAGGTGCTGCAGGTGTCAGTTTTGTCCTGTCAGTGTGCTGGGCAGATATTCTGACACAGACTGCATCAAAAGCTCCCTTACTGTTTGCATTTTAAAGTATTTTTCGTTCTCTGTGGCAACAAACCCATCTCCTTCCTAGATTTTAAAGTCCTTGGAGAAGACTGGGCAGTTACAGAATGGGAAGCCCAGCCTTAAGGAGTTGAGAGGCCATTAAACTTGGAGAGGTACAGAGCAGGAGGCAGCTTCATTCCATATATCCAGGGACTTACCTCTTTCTTCCCTGCTTCTCTGGCAGTTCAGGTTGACTTGGTTCCACAAGGCATTTTCAGGAAGGTGGGATGAAGAAAGAAGATACTTTGCCATGATACTCTGCTGGCTTGAGCAGCACAAGATTTATTCTGAATAGTTGTGATGCAGCTTAACTCTGAGCAATTGTCTATTAAATGCTGAGATGCCTATTTCTGCTCATTCTGGGTTTGCTGGCAGTGAAGTTTAGTTAAGGGGACAAAAATTTAAATCATTACCCATCCCTTCCTTTGGCCATAGACTGTCAGGGGTGCACAGGGGACTGCTGTGACAGGTTGGTTCTGCAGCTCCTTGTGGCTGCTGCAGTTGTGAGCTCCCTGCTGTGGGGAGAAGGGGCTGTGCCAGGTGGGGGTCACCAGCAGTGGGACTCCTTTAGGGGAAATTCTGTTGGCTTCGATTCCGTTTGGCTTCTGTAAGTGGGGACACTGCCAAGTTCTGTGCCAAGCTCTCTGTGTATTTTAGCAGAATTGTCACAGGCTCAGCAGCAGCAAAAATGACAGATACGTTTCCTCCTCTCCCCTTCATGTGTGCCCAGGTGCTTGCTTTCAGATCTGTTATTGCATGGGATTGCATCGTGGTGATTTCCTTGGCCTAGAAGAGATGGCCTGAGGCCTGAGTGTGCCTGTGGTTTGATTCCCAGAGTGCCCAGCTCTTCAGCCATCAGTGCTCCTGCATGGGTTTACCCTGCTGTTTCCTTTATTTATTTTCTGATTGGGTCTCTTTCCAGGTTTTGAAGGCTGTTCCATGGTTCCCACCATTTATCCCCTGGAGACCCTGCACAACTCCCTCTCCTTGCGGCAGGTCAACGAGTTCCTGACGGGCGTGTGCAGGAGTTGCAGTGAATCGCATGCACAGTCCACCGCAGGTACTGCTCGGGTGGGATTGTCTCTGGCAGGGCAAGGAGCACTCCTGCTCTTTTACATTCTCAGGACAGATCAGCCTGACAGGACTGCAGATTAGGTGCAGTCCCTGGAGCCTGTCCCGGAATGTTCTAGCTCAGGAAGGAGCCATGGGGCCCAGCTCAGAGCCATCCTAGGCCACGCACTTGAAAAGTAATCAGTCAAGTCTGTATATAGCTAATATTGATGTGAATATAAACTCCAGCTTTGGAAATCTTAGCCTCAGATTCCCAGGAGCTGATGGGCATGGCTCTGAACTGCACTGGTCTTTTGCTCTTCCTGGAATGCCTGCTCATGGCTGCTGCGCTACTAGCTAGTCCTTTATGTCTGTTGGATTATTACTGATATGTGTATTTTTTTTCTTGAAGCCTTGTTTGATTCAATGATTGGCAGCCAGATAACAGGAGACCCCTTTATGTCCCAGCGAATCCTGTCATCATCCTCCTTGCCGTTGCGCCAGCGTTCGGATAAGCCCCCTTGGTGTGAGTGTGCTCCCTTCTTGGTCAGGGGCAAATGTGCTGGGGAGGGAGGGAAGTTTGTGAAGGCAGCAAGGTCAGGAAACCAATCTGGCTGGAAACAGTTGTCTAATCCTCTTCCTTTATTGGATTAGATACAATCTAGATCTGTTCTCTGGTTTTGCTCAATGTGCAATATAAGGCAAGAGTAAGCATTAGTAGAGAGTATTTCTTTCTCTAGTGTTGACTCTTACTCAACACTCAAGGATTGTGTGTGTCAGGAACCAGGAGGGGCAAACTGAAGCTGGGATTGCTCCATAATAGTAAGGGAATGAAAGAAAGTGGTTTTTGTTTTGAAGCCAAACATCACACTTCACATTTTGCTCTGTAACAACAGAATGAACTTTTGGCAGGATGCCAACATAGCACTGGACTACAGGATGGAATTGTGCTCTGTGTGCTTCGGTTTTCATTAGCTGAAGTGCAGGAAATACCCAAGAGCTGCTACAAGCCCCTGACAGGTCACATGGCATGTAGACAGCCCTGACCTCTTGGCTGTAGAACTGTGGGACTGTGACAGTTCAGATGGGGAAATAACATGTTTTAAGATTTTTCTTCCTTTTTGCAGACAGCAGTGGTCCCTCCAGCACTGTCTCCAGTGCAGGCCCTTCCTCTCCAACTTCTGTGGACAACTGTGCTCGTTTCAGCTTCACTGAGAAGCTTCCCATCAGCCCCCCAAAAAGTGAGGAGCAACTGACAATCAGGTCCCCTGAGCAGGAGGAGAGGCAGCTTCCCAGCAGAGGGCTTAGCCTGGAGCAGGGTATGTCTGCGCTGCTGGTAACAGAGCCAAGTGCCCCAGAGACCCTGATCTGGAGTAAGGGCCCAGAGCCTGGCAGGATCCTGGAGCTGTGCAAGAAGGAGCTGGAAGAGGACACTAACCCAGAAGAGAAGAGCATGGGGGAGCTGGATGAAGAAAAATCATCTGGGGAAATGTTAGAGCCAAGCAACACAGGAAACCCGAAGTGTGGTAAAGGGTTTGACCTGAGGCTGGCTGAGGAGAGAGCAAAGCCAGATGAGGAATCTGTCAGGGGAATGACTGGCCTGGATCAGTCTGGGCTGTCCAAGGAGATGCTGGTGCCCCGTGAAGTGGAGCTGCTGGGAGAGGTGTTGGAGCCAGAGCATACAGGCAAGGAGTTTCTAGAGGACAGTGCTCTGTCAGACCACCTGTGCCAGGTGCAGCCACTGCCTCCTGACAAAAACGTGGAGGAACTGCAGCTGCTGTCTCAGAAGGAAGAGCAGAATTAGTGGCTCACTGGACAGCACACTGCAAGCACTTCTAGCATGAAAGCAGCCCAGCTGCCTGTGTGGCACCTCACACAGCTGCCGTCCGTAGCAAAGAAGAAGCCAGGTCCCAGGGCCACAGGAGTCTGTGGTGTGGAAGAGTCTGCTTTGCTCCTCCACAAGCCAGCTCTTCGCCATTCAGCAGGAATGTTTGCCTCATTAAATGAAAGACAGTGCAGTCTTGGTACTGGTGTGGCACCTCCATGGGGCAGGGACATGGTGCTGCACTGGTGTCCCAAGGGCTTTGTGCTCACTGGGACGACAGCATTAGAGGTCTGCTACAGCCAAGGCTTTTATCATGGTACGTCCAAAGGGGGCAGATGTTCCCTTGAGACTGTTTGGTTCGCAGCCTTCAGAAAAGGGCATTCTGGGCCCAAATTAATCGGATCTGTCACAACCACCAACCTCCTGTTCCTTCCTTCTTCCTCTCTCAGTTCCCACTGCTGGCCACCAATATCAGGTCCAGAGAATCCACGACAGGAAGACTAGCAGAAACAGAAAGTATTCTCAATGAACATGGAAAAGAAGGGTAAATGAGGGCATCAGGTTTGAGTGCCGCTTGCACGGAAACATCTCTTTGGCATGGCCTTGGATGTTTCCCTACTGGGCTGGGGATCCAGCCTGAGACAGGTGTGTAGGGAGGGCACACACGGTTTGTTTGTTTTTTTTCTCATCCCCAAGGGTACAGCTCTGAAGTTTTGGTGGCAGGGATTAAAAGAAACTGGTATTTTAACAATTCAGGACTATTAGAAACCAATAAGGATAAATCTTTATTATAAAATGAAAAGTATTTAATGCATATTTATGTAAATGCCTTGTGAGCACAAGCCTGAGGGCAAGGTTGATACGGGTGTCCTGTCCCTGCCGCATCCTTAGTGCCGGCCAGGGCTGCGCTTCCCACTCCTGTATTTATGGACAAGTCTGCGTGTCCATCTGTAGCTAGGATCTGTGTTTTTGTGAAGCTGTGCCCAAAGATCTCTACGCTGTGTTGTGATGATGTGTGTTCACAGTAAATCTACGCTGTGGGTCCAGTGTGTCTGTGTCTGATGCTGCCTTGGAAGCAMTGTGTGTGTGCCAGAGCTTGCAGGTGCCTGGAACAGCAGGCCCTGCTCACGCTCTGTTTTCCTGGAAGAGCGGCTGTGGCTGCAGTTACACCTGGAATAAGTGCACAGGCTTAAGGCCATGTACCTCTTTTTCCTGTGTGGAAGAACTGGTCATACTGGGGAAGAGATCCTGGCTTCCCAGGTCCCACGGTGGTTTGTGGTGGAATGAAGACACTGGGATGGCGTGTTCAGCTCCTTTCACTTGGTCGCCAGCTGCCCGTCACTTCGAGCACATCCTTGGTGTCGTGTCCTCTTCCTCACGCCCAACAATCCCGAGCTGCCAGTTTGGGCATCTGAGAAAGGTGACGTTTACTTGCACTGGGAATGGAGCAGTCACGCAGCTGCCCAGAGTGCAGCACGGSGTGAGGGGCACTCCAAGCCCGCTGCCATCAGTCAGGCTGTGCCTGCCCTGCCCTCTGCTCTSCCCACCCTCCACATCTCCACAGACACCTTGCTCRAGGGGCTGCAGCCAGCCCTGGCCCCAGCACTGCCTGAGGGACCGTGGGCAACTGAGAAGCACGAGTGTCCTGTGCTGTCCCCTGCCCTGCCATGGTGCTGCAGGACAGACGGGCTGTGGCCATTAGCAGGAGCTGCTTTCCCCTCCACAGCCCTCAGGCAGCTGTAGAGAGGCCCTGCTGGGGCCAGGGCAGGGATAGTGCCTGTCCCAGGCAGCCTCTGGGGGCTTCTGTGCGATCCCTTTCCGAGTCACAGAAAGRTTTAGCAGCTGCTGGTGAAGGTGGGGTGTTGGTGGGAGAGCTGGGGCTCACCTAAACTGGGAGGCATGGGAGGATGGCGTGGCAGACATTGTGTGCTGCTGCCTGCAGCACGGACTCACTGTAAGAACAGCTTGAAATCAGTGCAGATGTTCTTGTTTGCAATTAATGTGGCTTTATTGTTAATGTGTTGGGCTCCTCTCTTGACCGCAGTTAGTTACAGAGTGTTTCATGTGGAAATGGGCAGAAGAACAGAACTCAAGGAACTGAATTCAAATAGAAATATGATGCTGAAGAAAAGAATCAGGGCTCTGTTCTTAAAACATTTAGCACAGAAGAAGCTAGGAGCACAAGATGCCATTTCAATACAGTTAAGACGTTCACTTTTTTAATTATAGGTTTAAAATAGTATTTTTTACCTATTACATACAGGAAGATTATGCATTGTTGCCCACATGCAGAAAAAAAGCAAAAGCAGAGTTTAACTGTTTATTGTGTTGTATTACCTCTGGCTCCGGGTGGGTCCTGCTGGCTTCTGTGGCCTGAGCAGGGTCAGACTGTACAAATCAGCATTTTCACAAGTCTTTTTCCCCGTAGTTTTTTCAAGATGGAAAGGGGTGGGGGGGCGAGGGAGATAGGGAGCGAGAGAAGCTCAAGGCAGAACAGACTGCTACGAAAGACTGGAAAAAAAAAAAGTGGAGCCTTGAGCACAGGGAAGCAGTGTAGGATAAAGGTGGCCAAGCAACAGAGCTGCGGAGGGCAAGAGCAGAGCGTGGAGGGCAGCGTTCCTCCTGCAATCCGCCAGTGGCCACACTCCTGCCTGGAGGATGCAGGCACCTCACAAGCCTCACTGTTACTGCTGCTTAGTCAGAATTGCTTCAAGTTTAAGATTGAGAAAACATTCATGTGTGGGTCTATCTAAAGTTAGTGCATTAGCTTTTACATCTAGCTACGCGTTGGGATCCYGGGAGCCAGCGAGGACCACGCTTGTGCCTCTGGTGTGTGGCACACTGCAGCTGCCACCGCGGCAGCTGAGCCGGGCTCTCCCCAAAGTGCTGCGGGCAAAAGAACCCCGGCATTCTGGGGAGGGGCAGGGGCAGGTGTTTTAGTGCCTGCAATTGCCAGAAGCAACATTCATGAACGCTGACCCCATCAGGGTACAGAGAATGACATTTATTATGCTGGCAGACACAGGGTGATTCAGTGGTTAAAATGAACACAGCACAGGGCAGGGATTTGCTAAAGCCCTGAGTAAGCTCACATGCTCCTAACAAGGGCCATATCCAAAGGGCTGGCGGTGCCTTGGGGAGGCTGCTGGCCTCAGGCCTTGTCCTACATCTGCTGGGTTTTAGACACAGCCTTGCAGAGATGTTCTCTGATCTTACCATATTGTTTAATTTACAGCATGTTAGTATTTGTACTGAGAAACCTCTGAACGGACACTAAAAGCACATGGTATCATGTTAACATGTATAAATTAAAATACTAAAACAACAGAAAATGCAGCTTAACATTAAAAAAATAAATATATAAATTAAAATGCAAATCAGACCATTTCCCTAGAAACTCCATGTTAGTGCTAGGAGCAGGGTTCTAAGCAGCATTTTCTTTATGTCACCTGCCAGAAAACTAGCACTGAGACTGAAATGTCCCAGGCAAGTGCAACACAGGGTCCGAGGATGCTCATGGTGGAGTCAGTCCTCCACTTGGGTCCAAGCACGGTGGATGTCACAGCAGATGGAAACACATTGTGCTAATTGTCAAGTGTTTCAGCACAGCTATCTCGTTCCTTCTTCCCCAGAGCACAGGCTGCTGCCACTCTCTTTGTCTTACAGAAAGATAAAAGCTGTCTTTATGGTAAGACCCTCTGTCAATTCCCTTGGTTGTGGCAAAGCCATTCCCTTATGAATGCAGCAAGCTCAGTGCACCTGAGCACCCACACCTCGTGCTGGGAGATTGGGTCTCCCAGGCTGAAACAGGTCTGTGTGCCAAGGAGGTTCTGGTGGCCGTTCGGTGGCCGCGGTGCACGGCAGCACACGACCGTGCTTCTGCCAGGATGTCCAGAGAGCAGGGACAGATGCYGCAGTGGGCGCAGGCTGTGGTGCAAGCTGCAAGGCAGCACCTCACATGTGCTGTCAACTTGTCCCTGCCAGTGTGGAGAACTGAGAACGACTACCCGGGTATTTTGGGAAGTATTTTGGGAGCATTTCTGTTTCCTCAAACAGAGGAAAAGAAAGCTCTATTCCCCACATCCTAGACACTTGGGGGACAACAAAAAGCTCGAACACAACTGTAAGGCTTGGTCTCTGGCACACAGGCAGCGAGGAGGTGGCTGCAGCATGCAGAGCTGGCACACTCCAGCCTTCCCCAGCACTGCGCTCTCCTCAGCTGCCTCACCACAGAGGTCCTCCAGAGCCTTTGGTTTAGGGATAGGGAGGTTTCTTGTACATCTTGGGCCAACAGTGGCTAAGGTTTTGTCAGCCCTTCTGCTGTTGAGGGAGCTGTAGTTGTGCGTTTGGATGCTCGTTCTGTGTAACTGTTCAGGCCACAGGCTCTGTGTGCTCCTCCGGCCACACASTTGATGTGCAGGAGCCTGTTGGCTGCTGTGTGTGCGAAGCTCAAGTTAGCAGATTAGGAATGTGCTGAGCCCTCCCCTCCCATGGGCATGTCCTTCATCCCAGCTTCCTAAGCACAGCAAAGAGGAGCTGCAGGATGCTGCAGGCAAATACTCAGAACAGAAATCTGCCAAGCTGGCATGGGGTGGTCGAGTCTAATTTGAGCATACGGTCCCTTGCTCAGAATACCTCCTGTATGCTCAGGAGGGGAGATAGAAGAATGACCTTCACTGTCACATTACAGAGGGTTTCGTCTTCCCTCACATCCCTGGTGCAATTTCTTTGCAAGTTAAATTTCACCTCTGCCCCCTGTCTCCCATGCACTCTCTGCATGCAGCAGCAGCACTTCAGCCCTCACCAGAAAGATGAGGTTCATGGTGCTACAGGTTAAATGGCAAGGCAGCCAGGAAGAGAGTAGAACAAGCTCTCACAGCAGCAAGGCAGCCAAAATAGTCTACAGAAACTGTACAGGCAGCAGAATAAAGCAGGGAAAGTGAGTGCCCCTGGCCTGCAACTGCTTTTGCAAACTCTTAGCTCAGTCCAGAAAATTAGAGAGCCCTGCACTTCTTCCTCATGGCATCCAGTGCTGAGCAAGATGGATACCTGATTGCCTGACAAATGGGAACCATGTAGAGGACGAAACCAGAGAATAACTGGACTGTGATTAGATGGTGTCTTGCACGTTGCATCAGTGATTGAAGAGTCAATGGATGAAGACAAAGCGTGGGAGATCTAGAATTCAATCTTACAGGCTGGAAAAGATTCATCCTGCATCACAACAGTGCTGCTGCTTGCCAGTACCATGATGTTTAGCTCCTGTTGTTTCTCATGGGTCTGTTGATACCATTCTCGTGTCACCTCAGTATCATGTGTTGGGATCAATGTCACCTGGGAAAAGAAAGCAGCAGGGATGACTGAGAACAACTGCAGTGACAAGCAATGCCCATAGGAACTGAGGCTAAAATTTCTTGTTAATTCTGGAACACTGTACCCTTGGTACTGCTTGTTCTATTTAATGTCTTTCAGATGTCGGATTCTGAGGCAGAGCTTTATTTCATACAGTACCAGCACAATGGGGCTCTGAACTGGCTGCAAACTGGCAGCACTGATACCATAATGATGTGAATGGCTATGGTGCAGGGGGAGAGCATCATGCTCTGGAGCTCCAGAAACAGCCTCAGAAAGATCCTTCAGTGTGAAAAGGAACAATACTGGCAGTGTCACTGTTAATGGACACTATGTGCCCATTGACCCAGTGTGCAACTCATGGACTTTATGACGCTCCCTCATCTGGAAGAACATATACACCTTCTTGTATGTGTCTTCAGGAGTGCCCACCTGGGGTGTGCTACAAGGCTGGCTAAGCAAGAACTGTGTTATCTAACATTTTGATTTAAAAGGCCTAATAATAAGTTGCTGCCAGAAAAATCTTCAGCAAGTCAGTCTAGCAACAGATGTTACTGGGTGTGGGACACTGATGAAAATTCAGTTTGTGTTGGTGCTTGTGTTGGGACTTTTGAGGACAGACTGATCCTGCAGTAGGTAAGGAGGAGTGCATGATCTCTCAATGCTTCCTCCCTTCAGGAAGATGAGGAAAAGAGAATGTATCTGCTTCCATTCATACAATTTTGTGAGTGTTCTCTTCCTCCTCCTCATCAGTACAAGCAATTAGTTTGCTGAGACTGCAAAACAGGACATACCCAGTACCATTTGCTTCCTCTCAGTGTACTCCCTCGGGAATGTTTGTGATACCCACCTTCTTCTGAGCACTTGTGACATCAAGAGCATGACACATCCCTTTGCATTTCCATGACCTACCTGCAGGTTCTCTCCCCACTGAGACTTCCCTTCCAGAAGCGCATCCAGCACTGCACGGCTCGGTTCTCCATTGGCTGCATCATTCCCACTCACAACATAGTACGATGCTCGAACCCGCTTGAAGAACTCTGGATCTGTGTTCTTCCCACTGCAGTGATTGGGGATATAGGCCAAGTCCACGTAGACAGGTGGACCCATAGGCACAGACAAACTGCTCTTAGGACTACTCGAAGCTTTGGGAAAAAGGAAACAAGAGGCTATCAAAACCCTTCTGCAAAGAACAAATACTCAGATTAACACAGAAGGACTTGGATTCCAGAAAGACTTTCTCATTGCAGTGATGAAGTTGAGACTTATTCATGCTCTGCTGTTCAGAGGTGACCTGGGTGCATTTGTGGGCCAGAGCTGTCACAGGTCTTGGGAGGGAAACGGAGTTATGCTATTCTTTGTGGAGGGATTGGAAGGCTTTAAGGTCAGAAGCTTTTTCTGAAGAAGGCAATCAAAAATCTCTCTCATTAACTTTTGCAGAGTTGTCATCCCAATTAATATTTAATCCTAATTTTTATTAATGACCTACATTTACTTAACCCCTCCTGCCATTCTGATGGCTTTTGTATGCTGTCCTAGGGTATTATATTAGTCTTTTGGAAGGTCCATCCTGGCTTCCTTCCATCCCTGTGAATTGCTGCTACTTCTAGGACTCTATTACTCTTTCTTGTCATCCTTTTGTATATGTCAACCTTATCACTGCTCATAATATTTTATGCCTAAGTGGGAAGTCCCGTTCTCTGTTCCACTATGTTTAACCCAGTTCTTTTCCCTGCATTGGACCTACAGAGACAATGCACGTTTCAGGAAGGATTTCTTACCAGGATTTGTTTTGATGCCATTAGCAAGGCTCTTGCCAGGGTTGCTTTGACTACTCCGGGATAACTCATCCTCTGGCATCAGCGCACTACGTGGTTTGAACTTTTCTCCTCCATCTCTTTCCTTTTTGGCAGTGACAGATTTTGGGGATTTGTCCGATGACTGTTTCACAGGAGTGGGCGATCGCTTCCCTTTCACATCTAATTTCCGGGCAGGTGAGGAAGATTTGGCTTTGCTCAAAGGTTTCCTCACACCTTTGTTCTTTTCTTTCATGTCTTTCTTGGAAATTTTATCAGTTCTGCTCATGCTTTGGTCATTTACCAACACATCAGGGTCTACCATACAGACATCAGGGTGAGGAGGGTGGGGATGGGGATCTACCATTGGAACAGGCTGAGGATCATGGCTGGACCTAGAACTGGCATGATGAGCATTCCCCACAGCTTTGTCCACTGGCAGGAAATCAGCATCTTCGTCTGAGTCCATATTGGCATCTGCTGTGATGGACGGACATTCTTCGGTCTCAGGCGGGACATCTGAGTCTGACTGGGAGGTTCCAGAATCGCTCACTGATGTTGGAGGGGTTTCCTCCACTGTGGCACTTTGCATGGGACTGTTCCCAGTGTGCGGTGGTCTCCCCTGCACTGAAGGGTGACCCTCCTCTTCTGAGAGGTCACTGTCTTCAGAAAGCTCATGGGGGCTTGGGTTGATGAATGAGGGAGAGAGTTCTCCCTTTCTCTGCTTGTATTCACATGAGGAAAATTTCTGTCCACAATCAGAACTGCCTCCTAAATGGGGCTCTATGTCATGGGAAGCGTCTCCTGTTTTTTCACCCCTCTGCACATCTGGGAAAAAGGGCTGGAAGCTGTTTTCAGGGGACATCAGAGAGGAAGGACGGCTTTGCCTTTCTGTTTCCTTTTTGCCTGTGCATGGAGAAAAACTGCTGTCAAAATCGGGACATGTTTTTTCATCTTTTGCCTCTGATGCATGGTATGTGCTTTGGAAAACTTGCAGGCCGGTGCTCACCTCTGTTGGACCATTGGCTGTGGTTTCATCGTCATGCTGATGAGCAAATGATGTCAATACATCAGGGAGAGATGTCAGTGTCAACAGCTGTTCTGCAAATGGTGCCTTCTGTTCTGGGTTGCTCCCACAGGGCTGCTGCTCTTGCTCCACAGAGAATGGTGTGCACTCGGAGCCCTGGCACTCTTTTCTGCATGGCAAGGTGTGGTCACCCACGCTACGGGGAAATGGAGAACCATCTTCTTCAGTGAAGACAAAGTCTTTGGTTTCAGCTATATGTGTTTTCACAGCATTATCTGGAACCTGTGGAGACACATCCCAAGGACTCCTGGCACCTGGTTCCACTCCTGCACCTGTGTGTGTAGAAAGCATATGGGAATAGAAACTTTCTGCTGTAGTCAGTATCACAGGAGTGGTGGCTTCAGATGAAGGTTCCTCTGACAGGCTGGAAGAGTCATCTTTCAGCTGCTGCTGAGGCACAGACTCTTTTTCCACACCTTTGGAGAACAACTTGTCTTCTTCGTATGGACTCAGCGGTGAGAATTTAGGAAAGGATGACTCAAGGCTGCTGATTTTCTTAGAAACCTCCAAGTACTCATCTTTGTTTCCCTGGTCTGAGAGCAAAGTACAAGGAGACTCTAAAGAAAGAGAAATATCTCCTAAACAGCTCGCTGAGGTTTGCTTATGTCTGAATATGCTAGCCATTTCACTCTTTCCTAGCAGGGAGCTTTCAAATCCAGGAGAGCTATCCACCCCTCTGCCCTCTACCCTTGGGCCCTGTTCATATACTTCTGTTTGTTTGCTGGAAGCAGATTTCAGGTATATGGCTTCCTCTTGGCACTTGGAGGCCACTGCTGCACTTGGATAATCTGCTACCCAGAAATGGGATTCCTTTGTGGATTTTTCAGCAATTTCTCTCTTTTGTGAAGAATCTTGTCTTACATGGCACATTTCTCGCTCATCTCTGCCCCTGTTTGGCACGTCACTGTAACCAGTAACATATGGCTCCACAACAGCAGCTGATGCAGTTGTCCTACTTCCATATTCCTCTTCCCAGCCTGGAGCAGAGGGAGAAGAGGCAGTGGAGCTGGGTGAAAGGGGCTCCTGACACTTGCTCTGCAGGAAGGGCTCTGACACAGGGAACTTGCTGATGGCTGAGATGCGTGCATAGACGGAGGCTGCAGCTTCAGAAGGGCTGTGCAGTTTAGTCTCCTTTTCAGACTTCTCCTTAGCACCTTTTTCTAGCTCTGAGTCACTTGCACTTTCTTCCCCTCGACCTGCTTTCTCATAGTATGTATCTTTGGGATTTGGGATTTCAGATTTCAGGGACAAAGATACCTGTTCCTGGCTAGATAAAATTATGTTCTCGTCTGAACAACCAGCATCAATATAGGCGGATGATTTCCCTTGATAAAAGATGTCAGTTGTGACTGTGGGAGAGGCAAATGCTGCGCTCATGGATGATGGGTGCAGTGCAGAGTCCAGTTCTGGTGAAGCAGAAGATACATTCAGTTTTTCCTGTTCTTCTGATGTCCTAGGCTTCCCTGTTTCAGACAAGGGCAAATATCTTTCTGGGATGTCTTTATAGTCAAACACTGAATCTGATTTATCTTTAGGGGATGCTGGAGATGACAGTTCCTTCTCAGCAGAGGTATAAAGGCAGGATTCTTCTTCCTTTGCAGAAACATGAAAATTTTGAGCTTTTTGAGAGTTCAGTGCTGTCAGTGGCACCTTGTCAGTGTGACCTGGGCTGTCTGCACCCATGGCTGTGAAGGGGGAAGGTCCCACTCCAGACACAATTATCTTCTCATAGATGTCAGCATACTTGAAACTTCTTTCATCAGGGTAAGGAGTTGGTTCTCTTTCTTCTTGCTCTTGTCTTGTGGAAGTGTTATCGCCTCTGTGTGTGCAGACTCCTTCCTCATAGGAGTAAGGCTCAGGGCAGCTTGGCGTGTAGGTCTCTGGAGGATACACCTCTCGGATGGTAGCACCCCCAGATTCAGCACAGGCCACAGCATCACTGCTTTTGTGACATGGGCCATGTCCTGGAGGGGAGTGTGCACACTGCCCTGATACCTCAGCACTCTCTTCTGTGGACTTGGCGATATATTCTTCTGATCTTGTAGATTGCAAGAGAGTAGATGCTGCTGCTGTCTGCTCTTTTCTTCCCGCAGAGTCATATGGGCCCTCAGTGGATTTGCAGTCATCCTCTGGCCTGCTGTGTGACTTGTATTTGCAACCTATTTCCTGATGCAAATCACTGATGTCTGATTTCTTCTCAGCCGGCTTCGATGGGACATCCTCCCACAGAGGTGGCTTGCACTGATCTAACTTGCAAGGTCTCTCTGCTCCTGGTGATGCCTCCATCTCCTTTCCTGCAGCAGACAGGGGAGATGTTGTCAGAACTTGGTCTAGTGACTTTGCATAGATATCTAGGACAGCTTTCTCATCATCTAAGTAGGAGCAATCTTGTTTAGAGGTCAACAATTCTTGCTTTTTTTTGTTTCCAGTTAAAGCTTTAGCCTGATTTTCCTCACCGGAGACATACTGAGGAGACAGAGGAGAACCTTCCCTTTGTTTTCTTTCTGTGACAGTGATGTCAGCAGGAACCACATCCACTTTTGTTGTTTCTGACATAGGTTCGTCACTGTTCTTCATGTCTTTGTAATCAAATGAGTCCATCTTTAAACATTCTGTTTCTGCTTGCAGTAGTATGGGTTTGTCTTCAGCATGGTGGAGCTCCTCATCCTCCTCACTGAGTAAGTGCCCTCCTCTCCCAACATCTCTCCCTTCCTGAAGATACCCAAATGCAGAACCCCATGCTTCCCTTTCTGCTCCTCTCCAGGTATGGCTGCCAGGCACTGCAGGAGATAGGTTCTCCTCCTTTCCCATTTTAGGAAGGGATTTGTTTTCAAATTCTGGTACCTCATCCAAGAATGTGCTCTCCCTCTCTTTGTCATATCTCTGCCGCCTTCCCTGAACAGGGACATCTCCTACCTCTTCTGGAAACCACACTTTCTTCTCATAATTTAAATCTTTCATGCAAAAGTTTTCCATTTCTTGAGATTTTTTTTCTTGAGCTTCCTTGAACCTGCAAGATTTTGTATCTTCAGTAGAAATGTGTGAAGATGTTTTACCCTCAGTTGGGCTAGCTTCTGTAAAATGTAAGTCATTTGCATCTGGAGATACTTCCTGAGAGTCCAAGCCTGCAGTTCCGCCCCTCAACAGTCCCTTTTCTGAGGAAGAAAATAAACTGCTGTCATCTGGAGACATTTCTTCCACTGAAGAATCTCTGGGTGACGTGTCTTTAACTGAAATACTTTCTGTGCAACTAAAAGATTTTGATGCTTCTTTCTGTTCTTTGGTGGAAATTTCCAGTGATTTCTCATAGGTAGCTGGGCTCTGGTCTGTGAAACCCATGGATTTCACAGCTTCTGATGGGAATTTGTCAGTGCAGTTGGACACAGCTTTTTCTTTTGCAGATATGTCTTCAGTGAAACTAAGAGCTTTGATGTCTTCTGAAGAAATTCCTTTAACAAAAACATCTGAAGAAATTTTCCTGCTGGAACTCTCAGTGGGACAAATGGATTTGGTCTCTTCTGGGGAAATGTCTTCAATGGAAACATACGAAGTTTTCTCTTCTTCTGAGGTGTCTCCTGTGAAATGCAGTAGTTTTTCTTCTTCAGTAGTAACTCCCTTAGAAACATCCAAGGATTTTTCTTTACCAATCCTTTCTTCTGTAAAAGAAGGTGATTTGGTGCCATCTGGTGAAAATTGCAAAGATTTGACATTTTTAGATTTGCTTTGGCTTGTGAACTGTGGAAGATGCCCATTTTCTAGAGAAGTTTCCGTGATTGCAAATGACCCAAAGGACAAGTGTTTTGAAGGTCCCGTTAAGCATTCTGTCGCGGTTTTAGTTCCTCGCTCTTTTTCTGGTTCTGTGCTGGGATGGGGCATCTCAGGACACTCCTCGTCCTCCCCAATCACCACCGTGTCCTGCTTGTGGTAAGAGAGCCAGGGCAGCTCCTCCCTCCTCACCGGTTCTTCTTGTATTTCCTCCTCAGGAGATGCTGGAACATCACTGCTCAAGACCAGTTCATGCTGCACAGGTCCAGGCACTTCTTTTTCACGTCTGGATTTAGCCACAGATGCCTCGTCTTCTCTGAGAGGCTCGCCCTTGGCTCCCTTCACCACTACAGAAGTTTGGCCTTCCAGTGTTTTGGCGGCAGCATCTGTTTGTTTTTCAAATAAATCTGAATCTACTGTTTCCAGCTTTTCCTCCACTGGAGACTGGTGGAAGGGTGTGTGGCCTGCACTGGTGGGGCCAGATGGGGTGGGAGAGGCCATTTTGACTGTGCTGTCGTCGGGACTCATGCATCGTTCTTCAGCCTCTGCAGAGTCAGCCTGGGAAAATGGTGCTTCTTCAGTGGATAAAGGCATCATTTCCGTGGGAACACTGATTATCACATTATCACGGCATCCCTGAGGAGCAAACATGGGGGCACGGTAATGTCCTCTGAGTTTCTCAGGCATCTCAACATTTGGAGTCCCATCTTCTTCATCTTCTTCATCTTCTGCCTCTTCATGAAGATCCTTTTTTTGAGCTTCCAGTTTCCTATCTCCTTCTGCTAATGCATGGAAATCTTCAGGGGGTGGAGATTTAAAGCATTTGTCTTCCTCCAAGGATGATGTGGGAGAAATTGTGCCAGCAGAGGGAACGTAGTCAAGACCTTGGGTCGCTTCAGTCCGAGAGGAAGGCATGCTGTTTCCTGTGTCCAGAAGTAAAGAGCTTTTCCCGGTCTCTTCTGTTTGTGGTGCTGTTATGGATGCAACAGATTGATCTTCTGCTACTGATGTTGCAAAAGATGAAAGCTTGTCACATTCGGTAATGGAAGTAGCAGAAGATATGTGTTCCTCCTCAGCTAGAGGCGCTGCCACAATGTTTGTAGGATACACCAGGATTTCAGATTCCTGGCCAGCATAGCCCTTGGCTGAAAGGTCAGCAGGAGGCATGGTCTGTATTCCATGTACTGCTTCAAAAGAGCCGGGCTGGTCAGGAACAGAAATGTTATACGCATTGACATCATACTTCAAGTGTGGAATTCTCTCTTCCTGTTCATCATGTATTTCTTCATCAGAAATGGTCTGCTCTGTTTCTGAGTAGCCGGGGATAGTTTCATCTTGGATATAGGAAACATGTTCRGCATGTGGTACTGGCAGGCTACTCAGATATGATTCTTCCTTTGTTGTGTCCTTTCCAAGTAACTTGGTTTTCTCATCCATGAAACTAAATTCTCTTTCCTTCTCTGTAAGGGTAAACAGTTTGTCCTCCCTGTCATCCTGATTCAGCCCATAAAAGTCTCTATTCTTTTCCACCTTCTCCTCTGCTTTCATGTCCTGTTCTTCCTTTTCTTCTAGTTCTGCCTTTTCTATCACATCTTCTCTCTTTTCCTTCTCATCCTCTTCCTGTGTCTCTGTCCCCTCAATATACTTTCCACAAGTTTTTGCTTCCCTCTGTTTTCTGTCGGAAGAGATTTTCTCCCCTTCCTCTTTTTCATCCTCTCTGAACACTGGTGACTGAGCACCCATTGCCAAGAGGTCCATATGTGATGGCAGGTGCTCTTTGTCAGAAAACACCTGAATGTCCTTGCCCTGCTCAGCTTTTCCCTCCCAGTACCTCAGGTCATGGTTTTCATCTGTTGTTTTCCTTTCATCCTCTATTTTTTCAGCATGATGTCCCCTCAGTTCCAGCTGATGGACTGCTATTCCCTCTGCTGATGATTCTTTTTCCATATCAGTAGCAGTTATTCCCTGATCAGGAGTCTTTCTTTTTAAAATCACATCCACTTCAAGGCAACTCTGATCAGTCATATCAACAGAGTCTTTTATCTCAGCCTCAGGTGCTCTCATAATCTTATCTCTAACCTCCGTATCAGACAGTTCTTGAGTCAACTGCAAGGCTCCTTTCTCCTCATGCTTCAGTTCTTCAAAGTCCTTTGTAAGATCTTCTGGTGAAGAGAGGACTAACTGCTGTTCTACTGTGGAAGTCTCTCCTGGATCCCCTTGAACAGGTGCCTTCTCCATTGGTACTGTCTTCAGGTCAGCCGGAACCTTTTCAGGTTCCTTTTCAGGTTTTACTTTGACCTTCTCAGTTTTGAGTCTGCCTGGAAGTTTTGCCTTGTACAATGTTTTTCTTACTTCTGGGGTAAATGGTTTCAAGTCTGGTTTAGAAGGTTTTTTGGGCTCTGGTTTGTTTTCTTTCTTTTTATCATCTTTCTTTGAATCTTTTTTCTCATCTTTCTTTCCATCATCTTTTTTTAAGTCCTTTTTCTCTTTCTTAATCTCTTTCTTTTCTTTGTCTTTCTTCTCCTCTAATTTGGATACTTTCTCTTTGAGATGCTTTTTTCCAGCCTTGTCTTTTGCCAATTTTCTTTTCTCAGCTTTCAGAGCATCACTTGTTTCTGTCTTTATCTTTTCATGTTTAATAGGTTTCTCAGGAACTTTTTCTGTGTGTTCTTTAACCTTTTTCTCAATTTTAGCATCCTTTACAACTTCTGGTTTTACTTCCTTAATCCCCTCCTCAACTGCTTCTTCTTTCTTGATTTGCTTTGTCACAGATGGCTTGGGGGAAGACTTAAGACTCTCTTTACTGTCAGTTCTTTGTTTAATTTTGGTCTGCTTCAGCACAGGTGGAGGTATTCCAGAAGTGATATCTTTCTGAGTAGCCACTGGGTACCTCAGAAAATCCAGGTGCTTGAGTTTCTCAAGACCTTCCAGTATCTTATTTTGAGGAGCATTTCCAGGAAACAAAACCCTTACAATTTTCTCTGTTGGGCTGGCTGGAAGCCATACCACTAGGGCTGTGATGGATGTGAGATAGGGAACAGAAATTTCACCTTCTTTCCCACTTGCAAGAATGATGCCAGTCTTTGCTTTACTGTTACCAGCCCATTTCTGCATTAGAAACTGCATTTCTTTACTGTCCTTGACAGGGTTCAGTATATACATGTCCAGCTTACCCACCCCCATTTTGTGGAAGAGCGTGATGGGCTCGATGGTGCTGCTCACCACCCTGTAGAGAGGCTCTGATTTAATGCCCAGTCTGTTGAGATACTGCAGCGTCAGACACGCTTCTTCGATGCTCCTCTTTACTTTCATGGATGCTTCAGGCATCTTCAGCTTTTCAGGAACATTAAAAAAAACCACCCCTAGCTCAGGAGAAATGAGGTTCTTCATCCAGTCACTGTAGTTAGTAGAGCCCTGGGATTGTTCCTCCTCTTGCTCAGCAACTTTCCTCTGCAGCAGCCCATTGATACCGGGCAAGTTGTCTGCACCAATGTGAGTGAGCAGGATTGAGTCAATCCTATCCAGGTGCCTTACCAGCTTCCAGAAGCAGGATTTCCTCTCAGAGCCACCATCCACAAGGATGTTAAACCCATTGACAGCAAAGAGCGCAGAGTCACCTCTTCCCCCAGGGAATATGTAGCAGCAGGGCTTAGAAAGCTTCAGAAAACCCCCTGAGGTGGGTGGTTCCAGCAGATCAAATGGAGACGGCACATCAACTGTCTCAGAGACATATTCTGCAAACTCAGACACCCCATCCATTTCTGGCAGAACTGGATCAGGATTCAGTTTCAGATTAATAATGTCCTGAAATTGAGGATGTCCAAGGTTGCTCCAGGCTCCTTCTTCTGGGCACGACACAGTAAGGGAGGCTTTGGTATCGGAATCAATGTTGCTGAGGATCTGGGTGACCTAATGAGATAGCACATACAAATAAAGGTCAGATAGGGCTCTAAGACCTACACAACACTTTAAAAAAAAAGCAAGCTAATTAATGCAGAAATGAAGTGCCATGCTCATGAAGACGCCATGAGCACTTTACTGACAGCAAACACTAGAGGTTGATTAAATAGTTCAAAAGCCCATGGAAAATCAATGCATAGAGCCATGGTCTCTTGAAATTCTTAATGTTGATGGGCTATTATGGTTTCTGATTGCCGGCAGTGTATTGTGACAAGATCTCAGGCCAGAAAATAAAATGAGGAACCATTGTGTCCTATTTCCTTACTTTTTCCTGTTTAATTTGGGATATAATTCCCTGACTTGGGCTAGGGAAAAGTAGCAGGTTGGGGGGACTTTTTTGTGATTTGTGAATTCTAACCCTGAGAAAACTTTTTTGGTGCTAAGCATCATTCTCTGAACTTAGCCTTGCTCACTGGCTAGTCAACCATGACAGAGAACTTTGTGCAGTTCTAGTGCTACAGGACTTTCCTTTTTGTTTATATTGATTTTCTTTCCTGAGACCAGTTTTGAAAGTCATGACTCCATCTTTTCCACACTTACAGGGTTGGGGATCTGCTGTGTGGTTAATAAGTACAATAAGATCCATATTATTTCCAAGGCTCCTTACAGCTATGCTGAATATAAGAAATACTACCCCTCAGCATCCTAAGTATCCAAAATGAGATTTGCATACTTCTTTACACTGTATTCTTTCACTTAGCCCTTAACTGACTAGTTTCTATCCATTTAAATGGATACCAGAGATAAATCAAAACATTCAGCTTTAAATAAAGGCAAGCATATTTGCTGCTGTAACTACAGCAATAATAAAACCAGTTGTTGAAGTATCCTCCAGCCATTCCTGCAGCAACTATTCAATCAAATGGAGGTATTCTAAACATAATAATCTCATAAACATTGAGAATTAGAGCTTCTCAAAAAGTGAAGTAGCATATCTATGCTGGCAGCAAGTGCCAACAATATAAAGTCTCTTAGAAAAGCTATCATACATCTAGCTGAGATAATCAGCATTGGAGCAGAGGTTCAGAGCTACCCTGTAAGGTTTTCCAAGCCTCACTGGATAAATCTCCGAACAAGTTTGCCTAAATTCAGTGCTTACTCTGCTCTGTGCATGATGTTGGACTACAGACCTCTCACTTGCCCTTCCAAACTGAATGATGCAACAATTCCGTAATTAAATGCGACACTCATAGTTATGTAATCATCATTCAGTTAGTTAATCAGAATTTATTCAGCCTCTCATCATCTAATGAACATTCTGAAGCTCGTGAACTTGCTTGGTGGACTGACTATGACATGAAGAGAAATACCTACATTTACTAGAGCGGAGTGGCCTCTCTTGGCTGTTTTTGGAAGCTCCSCACAATTATGTTAAGACCTGCTTTAAGAAATGTTGCCCACTGCAAGCCAGTCTGGAAGGTTATTTCAATCTGAACACTTAAAGGAATCACCCATGCCTGCTCTTGGAAAACTTACGCCAAAAAGTTAAAGCAAAATTCCCAATACAATAACACAAATTATTTATGGCATGCAATTTTTGGCTGGATTTCAAATCCATCTGTCTGCAAATCTGCCACTTGAAGCTGCATTGCTGTACCATGCATTCTGAACAGCAGGGGATGTGCTCAATTACAGCTTGCACTCACCTCTGGGTCTGAAAGTATCTCGACAAACTTCTGGTAAGTGAAGGTCCCTGTCTGCAGGACCAAATCTCCTTCCTGGTCTGAGCTCTGACCACAGAGGATCAGTAGTTTGTAGGCTGATGAATCACACAAAAGTGAGCGGACCTATTACCATGAGACAGAGAGCTGCAGTTAGAAGTTTCCTGTACTCCACACTGGCACCCAGAATCCCAATCCTATGGATATGCTATTCACAAATATCCAAACCCTAGGTTTTCTACATACAAGAAAGTTGCCTCTTGCTGAAGAGGGAAGGCACTGTTACCATCTGCCCGACAGACAGTATTTCACGTTACTGTCTGTATTTCACTTCAGAGTTACTCTGTGTATCTTGCTTACTGGCAAGACCACAACACCTGGCCATGTCACCACACCTTGCAGCAGACTGGCAGCAGGTTTGCACTCTCCAGAAGGTGCAAAGTGTGATGATCATGACATCCATGTCAAGCAAGGGCATGAGAGCTGATGTGGAGAGAACATCTTGTCCTTACCTCAGACACGATGCTGTCCACATTAGGATTTACCAGGATCACCGTATCCAGAGTCTCACTCCGGTGATGGAGAATTCTTTGGCCTGGGAAAAGGGATTAGATATGATGAGAGACGCTGATGAGACAGCATCCAACTACTGATGTTTTAGCCTAGAAAATTCCACTTCAGCATAGGTTTGATTGCCAGAATTCAATTTGCATTCAAGACCCAGTTTGATACCCAAGTCTCATAGAACAAAGTAAACTCTTTTAAACCAGAAGGAAAGAAATCCTTCTTCTGGATCAGCACACTCAGTTCCAACATATTCCGAAATCCATAGAGCCAGGCACTTTGAGCTGCCTGCCTGTGCCAGGTGGCTGTGTCTATAAACACTGGCACAGACATAAATTATCCCCTTGCAGACAGAAGTGCCTTGCCTCATTGCAGCTACCATGGAGAGGTGTGTCTGTCATTGTCTAAACCCTAGCCACAGCAGGGTCAGGTGAGCCAGTCAGTGGGTGCAAACTCAGCTTTCACTACAGTGGTGCAGCACTGGGAACAAATCTCCAATTATTTGTAACAGTTTTTTTCTTTAACAAAGTGTTTTTCTTTAATCCAAATGCGCACTCCTAAACTGCTGTTATGGGAAGTACCTAGACAACAAGAATTCTTGTTCTCCTGTCTCCCTTCTGTCAGAGGCACAAATAGGAACCAAGACAGGACTCTGCTCACTCTCTATTTTTAGGGGAAAAAGGAGAAGCCAAAGAGCAAGCAAGGTCCTGGGAGGCAAAAAAATCAGTTTGTGTGCTCACCTTAGCATGGACATTGTTTAGATATTTGGCAAAATGCTGCCATAATTCCTGGGCTCCAATAATTCATTAGAAAAAACGGTAATGAGTGTCTGCCACACTGACAGCCAGGACCAGAGCCACTGCTGTGTGCCCACATCAGACAGCTTTGGGGTGCAGGATAACATACGGGACCTTCCTGCAGCACTTCCCTGGACACTGCAGGCAGCACAGAACCCTTTTTGATTACGATCTTTGCAAATACCTGTGGACATTACATCCACTCAACAAGCCAGGCACTTAGAACTTAATTGTTGGAATGTATAATTTATGGGGTTTAAGTTTTTCATAGGTTTTAATCCCTCATATAAATCGGGGGTCCATAGATCTTCACTGAAAAAATGAACACCTATTTTTACTTCTTATCTTTCAGACAACTGTTGCTCTCTGACAATGTCATACTTTCCATGCTCCACAACCTCCCATTGGCTCTTTCGATGCAGATCTCAGTCCTTCTAAAATAGCTCTATCAATCTGGACAAGGAAGGAAGAAAGGAAGGAAGGAAGGAAGG
>NW_026624060.1:62000-73317 GCF_030028575.1 Malurus melanocephalus
CTGCACCTTGGTGCCCGCACACCTAGACATCATTTTAGCAGTGGTTAACCACATCACTCGGGGAACACCGCATGGTGCACAGCACCAACACCAGCAGCCTCATGTCCTTGTGCCACAGGACAGGGAGGACTCTTGGACACAGTGTGAGCACCACGGCTGCCTGCAGCCATCTCTCCAGGCWCCAGTGGCCAGGGGCCAGTGCCAGCCTGTGGGTTGCCAGTTGGGCAGCACTGCTGACAGTGCCAGCTGCAGAGGGAAGGGGCCCGTCTGCAGTGCTAACAGGCATGAAAACACTGCCTCTTGCTGCCTTCCCGCAGCCTGAGCCCAAGCAGCTGAGCTGTCCCCGCTGAGGCTGGGAACAAAGCCTGTCTGTTAGCATTCTGCTGGCAGCCCCTCACCCCGCGGGGAATGTCCCCTGCACTCAGAGAAGAAAGAGAAAGCTCAAGCTGCAGGGTCAGCAGCTGCTGGCAGATGGGAGGGATGAATGGGGAAGGACTCMGTCTTGTGAAGGGCTATGAGGATGATTAAGGGACTGAAGCGTTTTCATAAAAAGCAAGGCTGAGCATGGGGGAGAGATATTTTCAATATGTATAAATAAATACCTGATGGAAGGGAATGATGAAGAGGAAGTCAGACACTGATAGCAGTGCTCAGTGACAGGATGTGAGGCACAAATTAAGATGTAGGCAGTTTATTCTGAACACAAGAAAACACTTTTTACTGTGAGGGTGGTCAAATACCCGAATAGGTTGTACAAAGAGGTTGTGGAACATCCATCCCGAGATATACACAAAACTGCTACTGGATACAAGCCTGGGAAATATGCTTTTGCTTGCCCTTCTTGAACAAGTGTGATTGGACTAGACAATCTCAAGAGGTCCCTTACAGCCTACAACTGGCCAATTCTGTGACTCTGTGAAGCAATGCAGCACTCCTTAGCTTTGCTCCTGACCTGCTGTGGGGCAGATTCCCTCTCTTCAGTTGCAGCAGCTGATTCTCAGTAGGATACAGGAGCAGAGCTGTACAGATATGCCATTTCCAGAAACACAGACTCACTGCACACACCCATGCACACCAACACATTAAGCTGTTTTCTAACTAAATTCAGAGACAAAGCAGAACAGCTCATGAGTTCCAAGCTGAACTGCAAACTGTGAGTGAGGCAGCAACACGGTGCCCTAATGCAGCCAGTCTCCCTGGCCTGTTGTCCCTGAGCTGCGGCAGCGTCTCCCCAGCCCAGCACTGCAGCTTCCCTTCCCAGGCTGTGCCCAGCTAAGGGAGCACATGCCCMAAGCCTCTGGCAATCTAAGTGCTCACCAGGCTGAGGAGTCCTTTGCTGTCCACTTTCTCTATACAGCTTGCGGTAGCAGCTGCACAGACAGAGGATTTAAACACACACCTGGCACATGTCTCCTCTCACTGACAAAAACTATGTGTGCACCAGAAACGCGTAGCAGTGTGACTGACGTTGCAGACATAGTGACTGGAAGCATGCTGTTCAGGTCATTTCCAGGTATTTGTCCTTACTAGAACTCTACCACAGTGAAATGCATGCCTGGAAATAGCATTGCAAAGAAAAAAATCCCTCAGTTCCATTGACCAGTACAAGGAATATTCTCAGGCTCCTGAAGACCGGCGTCTTCCACCTAACTGGAACAAATATCTGGACACAGCTCATCTCCAGGTGCATTCTGAAAAAAGACCCCCAACCCTGTGCAGCCCTTTCCAGCTACACTAAGAAGATGCTACATTAAATAAATCTCTCTTCAGTAGCATTGCATTTCTCATTTTGTATGAGAACACTCTGTGTGTTCAGGCACATTCTAATTTCTGCTATAATTCTTGTGCATGTGTGCTTCCAGGGAACATTCCTATCTATCATGTCCCCATCAAGGCAGAACACCTCTGGTTTTTGCCACTTTTTCCTTCAGAGGAGAGTTCCTTTAGTCCATTGGAACTGCTGTCATCTATCCCTATGGCCACTGGGATGAGCAAGAGCAGAAGTATACAAGAAGGAGCACAGAAGAGTCACAGGGTGTCATTATTGTATTTTCTGTTTTATTCCCAACCATATTTTTTATGCATCATCATATAACTTAAGACTAGCTTTGCCAAATAAAGACCGAATAAAGATCTTCAGTTAGGGTACACAGGGACATCCAAATTTCACCCTGCCATGAAACCATTAAGCTCTTATAAGGCATCTAGAAGGTTTAATTTCTCTAGTGTGCATTTCCTGACAATTTAATCGAGTTAATGACTGTGCAATTTAGTTGCTGAAGTTCCTCACAGGCTTTTCTAGATCTCAGTAACTGAGTCAACTATAAATTTAGCCACCTCCATGTTTCCTCATCATTAAGTGTACTGATCAACTTTATATTTAGTAGGAAATCATTAAGTCCTTGTACTTTACCTCTGGATGCTGCACAAATATGACCATGTATTTGTTTGCTAACTTGTTTTCTGTCTTTCAAGTTGTTTTGACTCATGGCATTACTTGCCTTTCATCCACACAAAGTGCTTGCTGATAACATACAGAAACGTTTAAATATATGGGAAGTTTTAATGCACAAACGCACCTCATTTGCAACCACAGTAAGGTTTCAGAAAAGAGAGACGACATTCGCCTTCTCCACACAGATCACATTACTTACCATTGTGCAGAGGTATCAGCACCCTTACCCCAAAGGCCTGCAGAAGAGCAGCTCCTTCTTACAGAGCAGCCACCCACAGGTGCCGTCAGCAGGACCTGACCATGGAGGCACTACACAAAATATCCCAGAGGTCGTGAACAACAGCTACTCTGGGCAATACTAGAGGATGGATTTCCTTTATTAATACTGGGGGAGCATTTCAGGATGTGCAGCTGCACTCTTGAACTAGTGGGAAGGGAGGAAAAGTTAGATTTTTTTTTTTTTTTTTGGAGATGTATAGCTCACATACTAGAAGGGCTGAGGGTACTCTAGTTGCTGTTCACAGCACTCACAAGAAGGGCAGCGGAGGAGAAGGCGCTCATCTCCTTTCTCTGGTGACCAGCACTAGGATATGAGGAGAGTTCAGATTGGACATTAGAAAAGGTTCTTTAGCAAGAGGGTGGGCAGCCTCTGGAACAGGCTCCCTGGGGAATTGGCTACAGCACCAAGCCTGTCAGAGTTCAAGGAGTATTTGGATGATGCTCGTAGTCATATGGTCTAATTTTAGCTAGACCTGTGAGGAGCAGGGAGTTGGACGATGATATGTATGGGTCCCTTCCAATTAACATATTCTATGATTATGTGGCCCCTTGAGTGTGGAATTATTTTGGTTATGGTAGAGGATAGCACGTGAAGAGCAAAGCCACACCAGCTCTGGAGTGAGTATGAACTAATTATTCAGGGCACCTGCAAAGAGACAGAGAGGGAGAGAGAATGGAGGAGCGTGTGCTGTGGGTTCAGCGCTCAGCAGTCAGGCAGAGAGGGCTCTTGTGCAGCGGTCAGGCTGAAAGAAAGGACAGTGCACTGGAGTAACTGTGACAAACAGGATGTCCGAGAGAGAGAGATGATCCTACAAACAGACAGATGGCTGTAGAGGCAGAAAAGGAGGTCATGCTGACAGCACAGATTCCTGTGTCCTGCTACTTTAAATGGAAGCACCTGAAGCCCTGGTAGCTGCAGAATAAATTCTGGGCTAGTCTGAAGAGCTGTCAAGGATAGCTGCGCAAGCTGCTGCTTGTTATTTTCTTTAATCTTTCAGACCGTCAAATCTCAGAGGCCTTACTCTGTTAATCAGGACTGGAAGAACCACAGTTAAATTCACCATGCTGAAATCAGAGATCAAGTGTCAAGGCAGCGGGACCCAGGTTCTCACCTACATGAAATGATTCCCTAGGCCAGAGCACTGAGTCATCTTTCAAGTGACTGTGTTGAAATCAGTCATGATGCTCTGACTGGTACAGTAAATCAGAAYGAATGTAAGGGCCAAAAGATGATTAAAGGACTAGCACATCTTGATGAGAGGGGAAGTCTGGTGGGACCAGTGTTTAGCTGGGAAAAGAGAAAACTCAGGGCAGGGATCTCACTCACCAGTCTTTGTACCTGTTCTGATGGCAGGTGCAAATCTGGGCTTCAGAGCTCCCACAACTCTGCCATCCAGAGAATGGAGACTGCTAATCTGAAGGGAAATCAGCCCTTTCCCACCCAGGGTGCATTCTTTATCCCTCATTACGTTCCCATAACCTTCCCCTCCTTTGTCTCTCAGATTATTTAGGCTTACCAGGTCAGGTTCTACCTATAAAGTGAACACCAATAGTACACTGATAAAAAATATGGAAGTTTAACAGTCTGAAAATGTTATCAAGGCAAATAAGTCACGGTGATTAAAAACCACCTCTTCTTAGCTTCTGACCTGACATTATGAACAACTCCCTTCCTGGGGATACTGTTTAAAAGACTAACAAGACCTTAGACATTGCTATAGCTCAGCAGCTTTTGCTACACTTCAGCAAAGAGCTGAGTCTGGGATCACATGGTCTTCCTTACGTTCTATTGAGCAAAGTCCACCTCTGAAGATAGTCAAGCCATCCATAGGGTTCTTAGAGTGCATACATTTGCATAATTAACATGTGCTAGTGCAAGCTGAAAGACTGCCATTTCCTTCACTCTGAAATGACATAACACTGACACAGTAACTGACTCTTCGAGGCTGTGAAGTCTCCAACTGCAGCTTCTTCAGCGCCAATGGGAGAAAAAGGATCCAGCCCCAAATGGTGTCCATTCAGAGAATAAAACAACAGAATCATTCAGAAACACTCCAGGACTGTACCAAGTACAGCAAGCCACAGCTCCTCTCCAGGGAGAGAGATTGTGAAGACTAGAGGAAAATGAGAAAAGGTTTTGCACTGAACTCTGAGCGGGGTCCTGCCTCCCATCCTATCTGTGCAGATTCACAGCCCTGTGCTCAATCGCACTATGGATCCACTCATCCGCCAGACGAGGGCCAGCCTCTGTGGTTCAGTAGCGAGGGAAAGGAGTGAACATGCCCTTGGAAGCRATGGCACACTCCCAGCACCTGAAGAGCACACAGCTCCTTCCTCTAGCAGGCAACCTCAACAGTGTAGAACTGGCAGATGGGACCAGGTCTGGCTGATGGAGACCTGGAAGCCCTGCAGCATAGTCAGGGAGGTTCAGGAGTTAAAAAATAAACAAAGACTGCTTTGGTAGCCAGTATACAGCTAACAACTGTGGATTCACCATTCAGGTCTTCCTCTTCTACAGACTTGTGAATTCTTGAAACATTTCTTAGCTGCTCTGTACCTGGGCATCCTGGCTGCACTGCTGGAGGAACAGCCCTGACCTAGTATCATGGGCCAGAGGGATCTATCATCCCTTGAGGCATGCTTATGTGATTCCATAACTATGAGCAGAAGGGTGGCTAACCCATGGACAGCCAGAGCACCAAGCATATGAAGTGGAATGTGCACAGTCACAAGGGAAGTTTGCTCACACCTTCCTGCAACAGCTCACCTGGTTCAAGAGCAAAGTCCTCAATAAATATACAAAGAGATAGCCTCACACAGGGGTGGGCTGGACAGTTACTGAAAAGTGTGGGAGCATTTCTGGTGGACTCTAGAAAGGAAAGATTCTGGACAAATTCCATGTCAGAGAAAACTATCGTTTTCTTCTCTTGTCAGAGGGAAGCACCTGCCTTAGGCAGAGCCACTGCACAGGGGCCAGCTGTGGCCTCATGGAAGTCAGGTGGGTGTGGCTACTACTGGCCTGACCTTTGGAGGTAACCAGGAGTCTACAGAAATAGCATCCACATACACAGAAAACCAGGCTCCCGCCTCTAACAATGGCTATATTGGGTTCAACACATATTAAGATATGATCAGGTCACTGTGCTTCCTCATTTTAAACATCTTTGATCTTTCTTCTTGTGACCACTTTACACACTGGACTCTTGGGATTAGTTTTTCATTGTCCTGACCGTTCATGCCTACAAACAACATGCTGTTAACATTCCAGTCTTTGACAATAGCCTTCAAGGAGCACGGAGCAAACTGGAAGAGTGTATTGCTCCATGCCAGCTGCCACAATTCTTGTGGCCTGAGCTAAGGCTCCCTCAGGGCAACCAGCTCTGGTGGGGCCTCCACAGGCACCAACTGGCTGAGCGGCTCCAGAGGTGGTCACCAAGAAACATGAATGAGACCCCAACCCTCCATCATCACATCCACATTCCTAAGACGGAGGGTCTTACCTGCAGCTTTTCCCTCACATCTGGATGGAAAGTTGGAGACTTCTCAGAGGACAAGAGAGAACCCAAAGAATGATGGCCTGCTCATCAGCGTGCCCCTCTAAGAGATGGGCGATGCCTGGCTCACTGCCAGACAGAGTGGGATGGTTCCCCCTGCCTCCAGCAAAAGTCTGTGCTTCAGTGCGCAGAGGTGGAGATGTGATCTTCCCACATCTGTGTCCTGAACACTAGGCTGTGTAGCAAGTGCCTTTCCCCCCTTCCCCAACAACTCTAGGAATAAAATTAGTTAACTAGCCAGCCACAGCTGTGTAAACAGGGGCACAAAGAAGCCCTTAGACCAGCAGCCCCTGTGCTCAGGGAGAGATCTGCACTTTGATGCAGTCCTGAACTCATGTGGTGGTTCCAGCTCGGGAACTCAAACACCATCTTTCGCACCCCAGGGGTGCTGCTGGAGGTGTTTATCACAATGACAGGACAAGTCCCACTCTGTTCCCCTTGCCACCTAATGGCAGCTTTGTGCCAGATGAGAGGAGACTCTCAGGCAAGGTGAGTAGAGAGACACCAGGTGAGGTGACCCCGCAGAAAAAGCTAGGAGAGATTGTGAGTCTTAGGTAGGAGGCTGCCATGCACACTGGTGCCAAACCACTGCCTTCCAGAGCCCGAGGAGATACAGCAGCCCCAGTAATTCTGCACACATCCAGCTCTTTTTTGCTTTTCCAGAGATGAGCAGAGCAAAGGGCTTAACCAGATCACTGGGGATCACAGCAAAAGGGCTGTCCCATGGCCTTCTCTCCTCACACAACATGTGACAGCTACAGCAACCACTTATTATCATAAGATTATTAGGAAAGTGCTGTAGTTTTAGCGTGCTAGTGTGATTCAGCTGAGAATGATGAGGAATTGTCTTCAGACAGTGCTCTGTGGTCCACCAGCAAGTATTCTGCATCTCGTGGTCTAAAAAAGTCTACTGTAAAGATTTATTTCATACATTTTCTATTTTTAGGTCTTCTAACACTCTGCAGAACTAGATACATAAGTATTTATTTGTCAATGTGAAATTTAAAAAAAACTATCCCCTTAAAGGAGATCTTTAGTGATTTTCTCAGAGAAACTCATTGTGCACTAGCAAAGGGAAAAATACTTTTAATGGGAATATGAAAATCATCTGAAAATTGAGAGGCAAGAAACTCCCTTCAGGAAGGGAGGGCCAGGGCAGAGCTGAGTGCTGCTTAGGGAGCAATGGAAACCATCACCAAACAGGTCACAGATGCAACCAGGGCATAAAATTATTTTAAACTGCACCTAGGGAAAAAAAGAAGTCAACAGTATTTGAGCAGGAAAATATTATGAGTTTTTATTTTTTATGAAAATTTCAAAATAGTGTTTGATGATTTTTCATACTGAGATACTGAGTCACACAGTTAAAAACATAACACTACTAAAATAAAGTCCTGTGTATGTGCAACAGGAGATGCGCCTTACCTGGAGGAACTGAATAAACAAAGCACAGGACAGCACAAAGCAGTATGCAGAGAGAGGGAAAACAATTCATACATCTCTCTGATGCAAAGTACTCCACACGGACTGAAAGCCACACCAACTTCTGCCTGTTAATAAAGGCAAATCTCCAGATATTGGCTTTAGACAAAGTCACAGTTGCAGACTGAGGGGAATTTTGGGCACACGTGATATATTGACCACTACTGCTCATATTCCAGGTATATTGAAGCTGAGTAGAAGGTAAAAGACCACCCACACCAGAATACAACTCCACATGCATTAAGAGTCTCCTGCTGTGTAGCTCTATACCTGCAGAAATGGGTGACAAGGATTACACCCAGCCCTGCCAGGGAGCTTGGCAACGCAGCCCAGAGAGGACTGAGCAGACAAGGACATGGCATGTGCAAGAGCATCAGGTGAGCCAGAGCACAGAGCCAGTGACACATTCCATGCTCCACTGGGGGCTTTCTCGAGCTTCCAACCACAACACCCACACAGTTGTCTTCAGCAGGACAAACAGGACAACCAGGCACAGACACACTTCTACAAAACATTTCCACAGTTCCTCTCTCAGTGTAAAAGGAACTGTGAGGTGCTAACACCAGAAGAGAACATCTGATTTGGGACAGAAAAGGCACAAACTTCAGAAAGGCTCAGAGGCAGAGCCTTAAGAGCTGCAGAACTCAGCAATTAGAGAACTTGGTTTAAAAAAGTTACAGAAAGAAGATAGCATCAGCAAGCCATCTCCAAGAAGGAGAAAAAGTCTCAACAGGAACAGAATGAAAGAGTGAGATTAAGTGAGAACCATATTAGGAGGGACAGAAAAGGAAGTAAACAAGTAGAAAGAAGAGTATCTCTAGGAAGACCAGGCAACAGTGAAGGAACAAGATCTGGTTTCTAGAAACATTGCTGGATCTGTCAGGATGGAAAGGGCTGAGGAATCTGAAGTCATTCTCTGGTTTCCTTTTGTGGATAATGCTGGAGATATTTCCTAATTCACCTTACCATACATGCCAGGAGAACTGATCATGCTTTAAGGTAAGAGCAGGCTCTGTGAAATGACTGCCTGCCTCCTGGGGATTTACTACAAAGGTGAACCAGTAGCAGGGCAAGAGAAGATGGAATATTCCTTAAGGCGTGGGAGGTTGTGGGCACTTGCTGCATCCCAGGAGATATTCTTGCTAACCACTTGCCTGTTCTTCCCATCTTCCCTCCTCCCTGTGATATTTTCAAGCCATCTACAGCTCCTCTCCCAGGCAACCTCTATTTCTATACCATGTCAGCCATAGCAACCATCTCAGTGCTCCCTAATTGCGCACACTGTCTCACTTTTATGCTAAAGAGCAATCTTATAGCTCAGCCATTTTAGAACCACTAACTGAAGATGTAGATTTTCACTTTGGAAACAGTTTTATGTATTTCCAGAAGTTACTGCCCCTCAACTGGAAGTTATACCACCACTGAGATAACGGTTAAGCTGAGCACTTCTACCTCGCTTACCGGGTGCTAGATTGGCCACAAAAGGTTCTGCTCCCAGCTTTGCTGACTCATGGTGGCCTTGCATCCTTCTGCTGAGGAACAGCATGTGGTATTCGCATGAATCGGGAGCGCAGCCCTGCACAGAGATACGGCCTCCAGCTGTGAGGGGCTGAAGCTGTGACTCTTAAATTTCTTTAGCTAAATCCACAAAAGAAAACCTAAACACACCTTAAGACAACCTCTAATCTGGTATCCTCACTCCACTAATTCCTGGCAGACTTATTACAGATGGTCTCTGGAAACCAAATTAATGTTTCCCCTTCCTGTGTCAGTGGGACTTTAGCTGGGAGTTGCTGCCAGTCCCCAAATAGAGGTTCCACAAAACTGCTCCCATTGGCACTGAGGCAGATGCCCAGTTTCAGGTTCCAGATATSAGTCGCAAAGTTGGACATCTTATTATCTCTTAATTTTAATATGTGTGCATCCCAGAACATATGTTATTACAACCAGAACGCAGCACACATTGAAGAAAATGCATATTTCTGCTAGTTTAAAAGTATCTGGGATAATGGTGACTCTGACAGACTTGGAGGTACAGCTCACTATCTGTTCTCTCTCTTTTTTTTCCCCTTCTCAACTGATCAGTATGACAAATAAACTGCTTGAGGCTGGAAAAACTTAACTTCATAAAAGAGGGGATGGCTGCACACACACGAAAATAACTCTGAGATTTCTTCCTTTTTGCCTATTGAGATGCCAAATTTCTCACAAGAGGCTCATGCCTCTGATTTACAGCAACTGTTTGGACTCTTCAAACCTCCTTCCATTCCATACTGGTAACAGTCTCATTCCAAGTAGCTTTTCTTCTCTCCCTTGCTTGTTTTGAAGATGATCTGCTAAATGTCAGTTTTTCTTGAAGACAGTGATATTGAATCAGCTGTAAACTCTGAGTGGCTGAGGTGGTTGGTAAAGCACGGGACTGTATTCTGCCAGCCCTTGAAAAAAAAGCAGCTCTCCTCTGCCAACAGCTTTCTCCGTTCCATCCTGACTTTGCACTCTTGGATCTAGTCGACCCTTGACAGATCCTCTGCATGGTCTGGGCTCCTGGGATTTGATTTACAGTATGGAATACAGCAATACTGAATGTGATACAAAAAGTTATTTCAAAATGGAGCACTTCATTTCCTGTCCTTTCTGCCAGCAAACACAGGGCCTGTCCATTCAGCACTGAAGGGAGAGGGGTGTGGAAGCAGCCAAGGAGGTTTCTAGCAGAGTAGCCTGGGACATCTTCCTGTCACAATACTGGTGACAAGTCCACAATACTGGTGACAAGTCCACTCAGCCACTGCCTCTCACTAGTCTGCTTGAAATGAGCTCATTCAAGTCTTATTTCGCCACATTATGTTTTCAGAACATAAATTTAGTTACCCAGAAGGTAAATCCTGGTAAATCCCATTAAATCTTACCCATTTTCTCTTCGAAGAACATCTGGAGTGCCTAATGACAGACCGACATTCCTCAGACAGCTTTCAAAAGGGAGGTACTAATGGCCTTTTCCTTCTACTTTTTCTCCTAAACGACTCAAAAATTTGATACTGGAGCTTAATGGAGAATGGACAGAGGAGATGTCAGTGAAATAAAAGGTGAGCAAATTGCAAAAGCAATTTACTGAATTGCTCAACTTGAAAGGCAATAGAAGAAGCCAGTTGTGCTGCTATGTTTTTAAGCACAGTCCGTTTGCAGCATGTTGTGAAAAACAGCACTAAATTTTTACAGCCTTGCTAGAGATGAGTTCTAGTAAATCGCCAGAGACTTCAGTGCTGCACAAGAGGGTGCATGAATGACAGTAATATGTGCAAAGAGACACACGTTAGTCAGTAGCACGTACAGATAACAGACATGCATATTGAATCCTATTCCTCTGTGACTTGCAAGTCTCCAGCTGGTGATRCTCAGCCTTCGACTTCTTGGAAGAAATATTCAAGCCTTTACTTTCAAAAGCAAAGAAAGAGCTCGCTAATTTTGTTCCAAATACTGACACTGTGATGATGCTGCTTTTTGGAAAGGCAGAAATGAATCAAAAATGTATTCTCCACCAAAAAAAAAA
>NW_026624060.1:73397-93991 GCF_030028575.1 Malurus melanocephalus
ACCCAGTACTATTGTGTACATTTGAGAGATCCGTCCAGCAAGACTTCAAGGGCTGTCTCAGGAGAGTGAAGAACCTGCTGGCCAAAGAGATCAGCACTCATGTTCATCTGTGAATAAAGCAGCAGAAGGACAGGAAATTCCTGAAGAGCTGGATACATAACTAACTGTGCCGTCAGTACTAATTTTTGAAGAGGAATCTGTGAAAGAAGGAAAACTAATCTAAAGCCACCACATGTAGAAATTTATCTCCATTTCTTTCGTGTGAAGCAAAGGTAAAACAAGCCACAGAGCTTATGCACAGCAAAGCATGTACTAATGGAGATTGCTTTTTGTGTGAAACAGAACCCTGTTCTGTTCCACCATCATAATCACAGTTTCCTCCATATTTCCTGGTGTCCATTGCCATACTCTCAGCTCCACTCATGAGCCAAAATTACCAACTGTGCAAGTCGCAGCACACTCAGAAACAGCCACGTGGTGACAACTGGTGTGTGAGCAGGGAGTGCAGGACAAACAGACGTGCACTGTTCCGATGAAGGCTCTGACTCGGATCACTTGCCTGCTCCACCAACTTTCACAAAAGTGGTAGAAGCTTGTTCATTTCTATGCTTTAGTAGAAGGAAAGTGTTTACTGCAAACATGAAAGGTGTATTTGTAAGAGGAATTCACACTGTGCACCCAAGCACCTCTGAGGGGATAGAGAAAAAAATAATACAAACCAAGAAGTTAAACTCAACTTGTTTAATACTTCATCAAATTTTTCCTGTCAACAGCTGTCAGGCTTATGATGGAGTCCAGAAAGTTCATGATTTTTTGGGGGAAAGAAAAATAAATCCTCTTTTTCCATCTCCGTAAATACTCTCTAGAATAAGTTTTAGGCATTCATTTGCACAAAGAAAGAGAGTTTGCTCTCTTTCCTCCCATACATAGTTGCTGGGCTGATGGAGAGTCTCCATCACCTCCCTTTCTTCGCTAGGTACTTTTGCTTAACAAACACTACATGGGCTGGAAGATACTCCCTGTGTTTTAAACTAGCTACTACTGTCAGGTCTCTGTCTGCTAACCAGACAATCTCAACTGCTTTGAGCTTCCATAGCACCTCCTCTCAAAGACCTGAAGATCTCTCTCTTCTACCTGTCAAGGAGCAGTGAAAAGTCTATGATAATGCCTGTAGCAAGCACCCTGACCTGCATTAATAGTAGCAACCACTAAGATCTCTATACTCAGGTATTTATTACAAGGATTTATTACTGGATCCTTATCTGCTTCTGAGTTTCTTCTTCCTTTGCAAGATGCATACCAGGAGTTACCAAGGAAGGTTTGTGTATGAACATGTACAAAGAGCACAAGCCACATCCCACAGAAATTCATGCTGCGGAACCATTCTTCTGCCCTTATTCTGGTCTCCAGCCATGCCCCTTTGACTGAGACATGCTGTACCTCTTGTTCACATACACGCGGCTTCCCCGCTTTCACCGAAGAGCTGGCGATCGCTCACTATGCTCCTGTGATCCAGTCTGTCATCTATTTACCACCACATCTGCTGAGGATGTGACTCAGGTATGCCAGCATGATAGACATGAGAAAGAGTGGCAAAAAGACAGGACAGGAAGTGGATTGTTTTGTCAGGAAAGAAACTACTGCCAAGCTACATATCTCTCTGCAGAATGGGAGTAGGGCAGAAGATCTCCCTTGCCAGATTGCAGGAAAGGAGGGGAGTCAAAAATGTGTCCCACCTTGCATTCAGTAACTATTTGCTGGAGAAAGTGTAGGGACAGACATAGAGGCTGGATGCAGCCAGCAGGTATGGAGCCATTAAGGAGACAGAGAAGGTACTGACCTTACACAGCAAAAGGCCCCTATCCCATCAGAAGAAAGAGGAATCCCTGTCATTTTGGAACAATGCCCAGCCTGCAGGGCTTTTTACAGCGGAACCAGAGCTACTTGGAATAGAAACAGCCTCGTCTCTGAGATCAGAGAGTTTAAACCGGAGCTTGTTTTTTCTGCAGTCATAAGCCAGCAGGCACCAGCTGCAGAATTTGCCGCAGTGTGTGTGTGCGTGCGTGTGTTTCTACGTGTGTGAGTGTGCAGCAGCCATGCTCCTCCCCTCCAAGCTCACTGTGTGATCAATGACACATTGATTACAGCTCCCCCCTTTTTCCCCTCTCTACATCACTGACAGTCCCAGTCTGAGCACTCTCAGCCCCCTCTCTTCTATATTAAGAAAGCTTTTGTTGGCATCACTACCGATTTCTTTTCATTGCTCCCTCTCTGGTCAACAAGGTTTGCTTCTTCTCTTTTTCTCTCTTAGCCAAAATAACGGATATTCCTGGTCACATACCCAGGTCTATGCAAAGTGCCAAACCATGCTCTTGCTCCTCTAACTCTGAACCCTGGAGATAAAAGGCCCTATTTTGAAACACTTCAACACATTGCAGCACTAGCATACAGATAATTTAACAATTTTAATAAAAAGCTTTCTGGTGGTGATGGATGGCAGAGGTATCCCCTGAGGTGTCTGTGACTGCAAAGGTGTCATCATCACACAGTACAGTTGGCAATGCAGGAGAGCTAATGATAAAGGGACAGCTGGTGCCTTATCCTTCTGCATTACACGGGCACTACAGCAAGGTGAGGGATGACAAAGGACTACTGCTAGGAAAAAGAAAGCATGTTGCTATGCTCATTTCTTAAGTACAGAGTCCCTGCTTATAGCCTACTAGGATGAAAATCAGCTCCAAGCTTGGCCACATCTCCTCTCTCTGCTGCCCTAGAAAGGCTGCATCACTCACATTTTACAGGAAACCTTCCCTTTTTCCTCCCACACACACTGGATATATTTGGATGCTTTTTGGTATCCTGGAATGGAAGAATGTAGCATTGTGAAGCTTGCAGCCAAGACTTCATCTACTTTGAGACTACTCATATGCAGGTGTGCAGCACCAAAGGAAAGAGAAATTGCAGAAGACTGGCCCTGTATCTCTCTTCCATCAAATCAACAGCATGACAGTCCACCTTAACAACCCTCCCCCCTCCTGCCTGGCATTAGCCTCATTCCAGCATCAGGACGGAGGTGAACAGTGATACAGACACTAATACTGTCTTTCGCCAAGCCTTGTCCAAAGGTAGCATCTGTGAGATGCAATGTACCACATGCTCCCTTCTCTAGCAGTACATCTCCTTCAGGGAGCACCGTACTGGGATAAAACATAATGCTGCAGGACTCCTTAAGTTCCAGACAGTCAGAACACTTTTTCCAGATTCTTCTCTAGACCCATCTTCATACACTCGTCTCTGTGTTTCAGCTAAGGGCGCCAAGTGCAGCAAACAGCTGAGCAGCCGGGGAATTCGGGTTTTGTTCCTATAACCGAGCACAAGCAGCTGAGGAGGGGCAAGATCAGCAGATCATAAAAAAAACCCAAGCTCCATCGGCAGCCACCTTCCCCTCTTGTCACTAATCCACCTCAACTACCTCCAATTCCAAGGAAATAAACCCGCACCCGCTATGAGCGCTCCGCGCAGGTGCGTTTCCTCACCCGCGTCTCTGTCGGGGCTGCGCCGCTCCAGCAGCTCCCCGGGACCTCACCCAAGAGCGCAGAGCCCGGACAGGTCCGCTTGCCGTCACCGATATCCCCCGTTCCCCCCCGGGCCCGTCCTCCCCGGCCGACCAACGTCTTCCAAAGCAATGAGCAGCATCCGAGCTCGAACAAAGCACCGCCGCCCGCATCCCGCAAACCTCCACGACAGCGGCCCTTCTCACTCCCGACCGCCCCGGCACCCCTCGCTGCTCGCCCCAGGCCGGTGGGGAGGGCAGATGCACCTACCATCCTGGCTGGGGAGCGACGCCGATGGGCTGCCCGGAGCGCCGAGGATGCGGCAGCACAGCCCGAGCTGCGGCGGGCGGCTGCCGTGTCACGGCGGCGGGGAGGAGCCACCGTGCCCCCACCCGGCTGCGGTTAACCCTCTGCGGACCGCCGGGGATCCACACGGGCGCCCGTGCCTGCTCCGGTGCCCCGCGGCCAGCCCGGGGCGGCTCCAGCGCTCGGGCGCTGTGTCCGGGAAACGACGAGCACCGAGATCCTGTCCCGTGCTGCGAAATACCCGACACGGGACAAACCGCGGCCCGCGCTCCAAACACCTGGAACAGGTCAAACCCCAGGCAACACGGGTTCGGGTGCTGGCTGAACGCTTTTCCCGTGACCGTCAGGCCGCTCTTTACGGGCTCCCTAAAGGATGCTCCCCATCCCACCTTGGGCGTTTTCGGCTTAAGTGTCTCAAATTAGAACCTCACGTCGGACTCGAGCTGCAGACCAGCTCCTCCAGTTAAAGACAAGCGACACGAACCACCCCACGCAGCCCCAGCTACCCAGTCGGGGACAGATTCACCGGGCACCACATCGCAGCGCCCTGTTGCTCATGCACAGAAGCGGGTCAGTGGTCAGCTCGGAACTCACTGGACAGAAAACGAACGTGAATGCGTGAGTCAAGAACTGCAGGTACTCGACCTCTGCAGACATATTTCCAGCATTTTTCAGATGAACGTTTAAATTGTCTTCTGAGAACTTTGCCACTTGTTTCATAACCAACATCAGGCACTTGCAAAGAATCGTCCCTCCTTTTTTTCTGCTCTGTTGGGCTCAGGCATCCCAGTGCAGCATTGAATATACAAATTACTCCATGGTGTGCTAGTTTGCAATAGTGATTTTTTTTTTCCTCCCCACAGCAAGAAGTGAAACCACTCTCACGGCCCTGCTTGCCTTACACATGATGCCAGCTTATTTCTAGATTCCTGAATTAATGGAGAAAGCTGGAGATGTCCTGCCTGTCCCAAAGCGGGTCTCTCTGTCAGTGATTTTAGAAGGACTGGCAGACACAATGGAATGCTCAGAAATAAAAACATCACAGAATTTTAAGTTTTAAAAGAAAAGCAAACCAAACTTTTGTAGCTTTCAGATGATGCCAATCAGTGGCAAATACCTATGAATCTGAGGAAAAATCAATGCACCAGATAAAACATCTTAGATTTCTGTATGTTTTAGACAGGTAACATATCTGCATCTTAACATCCTATTTAAAAAGATCAAAGATTCAAATATTCTTAAGGGAGAAATATGAAAAAGCAGCTCTATGCTATGTATCCCCTGTGCACCACAATGGACATTCATTGAAACAGAGGGGGTCATTATCACTACCCGTAGTACTTGTCATCGCACTATAACCAACATAACACAAGCTGAAGAGGTTTGCATAGTCAACATGAAAAAGGAGTCAGAAGAGCCAAGTAAGCAGATGGGGATGCAGATGACGGCAAACCAAACGTGCAGTCCTCTGTTTCAGCTTAAAGATGCACAAGGTGAGTAAAGGATACTACCCTAAAGGTGTTGCTATGCAGCAGTGCTGAAGACAAAGCAGGAAGATGTATTTGCTGTTATTGCTTCATATGAACTAGGCTTCCTAATATTTGACTTAACACCATCCACTTCTACACTTCAGTGTAAGAACTGCCCAGGTGGGTAGCCCAGGAACAATTTCATCCCTTGGGCAGTTCTTCAGGTCTTTCCTAATAAACCCACAAGTCTGTCACTTCAGAGAGCAGTGGCACTGGTGCAGGAGGGAAGAGAGGGGCTTACATAGTCTCAGTCTAGAACTGACCCATACTGAAGATTGCATTGCCATAACTACATTTTTCAGAGCACTCCAGAATGGCAGCTCCCACTGCACACACAGGAAGGGCACACAGCTTGGGCCATTTTATACAATGACGCACAACTCAGCAGCCTTTTCCATTTCTACACCCATTACAACAGGGATCAAATTTAGGATATTTGCAGCAGCAAGATCTCCTTCTGTATTGATTTTTTAATATTGATATATTTCAAGCAGTAAAATTAGATTTTACTGTCTAATCAGGACATTTTATGATTTTAGTAATTGTTACAAAATCCCTTCCTATTAACAGTCTGTCATGGTTTTAAAAGTACACTTTTAAGCATGAACTAGCCAGATGTCTCAAGTGCATTAAAACTTTTAAGATATAAACAGACCACTTTGTTATCTTCCATAAATGACTTCAATTTATAAGGAAACAATATTGTTTCAACAATATGTCATGCTCTTTTCTCTTTTGTCTCAAAATGCTTCTTTATAAGTGGGAAAAATTCTTCCAATTGCTATTGAGAATTTACAGCAGAAATAGCTATCTCTATGAAATTACTGTCTTAAGGTTGATGCATCTACTGTCTCTAGTTTCCCTCTCACTTTCTGCTCTTGGTTATGTGTTCACATCCCAGCAAACCGGAATGCTGTTCTTTTGTGCTTTGCAAATGTTTTTTTACAAAGCAAAAGTCACTTATGAGGTATGGTGGTTTTCACAAAGCATACTTATTGGCATATGTATACAGCATGACCAGTGAGACACTTCAAAACCAAAGAGGTTCTTAACACAGCTGCTGCCTTTACCATGCACCTGTTATTTAAGTGCCTGAGAAGCCTCCTGCATGCCTGTTCTTTCAGGCAGCCCTCCTGTCTTCATGTGATCAGGTAGCAGTTGCAGATAATCTCTTCTTTTTAGCTTTTAAAGAAAACAACATTTAGTAATAAGCCTAAAAATATTTATCAGAAGCTAAAGGGAACTAGTAAGGAAAGCACTCACCAATCTTCAAGGCTCTTTCGGTCCTAAAAAATGGGCACTGGACTTCTGGTGTTCACTTTCATCTTTCTAAAGCCAGGAAGACCTAGAGCTATGATCAAGAACATTTCCATTTCTTCAGTCCGTCAGGAAATCAGGAGATTTAACTGACAGTTATGGGACCTCACAGACCTGGCACCAGGACCCGTACTGAGATGAGGCTCATTGAAGATCAATTTCAAGGACCTCTCAAACATGGAAATTTAAAGACACTATTAATCTCTGATGCAAGGACAGATTAATTTCAGGGATTGAGTTTGACAGTTTTTCCCCACTTACGCTAAAAACCCCAAACCACTTTTTTCCATTTTGTCAGACTGAAAACTAGTTTGACACAAAACCCCTGTCTTGCTGTTCCTTGTCCACAGGGCTTTGAAAAGGCCACAGAGCTTCCTGGGATGTAAGGTGTAGTTCCTTTCTGACTAGGATATGGAATTAAACTCTTAAAAATGTGAATGCTTATTTCATCACAACACACCTGAGCCAGTATCACACGGACAGGAATGTTCTGGATCATAAGAAGCTATAGTCAGGCTCTTCCCCCAGGCAGGCATAAATATTAAAGTCCGTTCTTAAAATGATTTTCTGTTATTTTCAAATTTCAGGGTGGAGTCAGGGTCACATCGCCTTGTTTTTCTCCACTATGGTTTTATGTAAGTGAAGAATGTGTGTCTATGAAGTATGAGATCTCAAAAACTACAGCTAAAGCATATAACTTACGATGACTCTAAAGGTCATGCTTCTCTGAACATCTCCAAGCTGCCTACCATCCTAAGGTCAAAAACATTTGACTTTCTTAAAAACTGTAGGCCAAAGGCTTAATAAGAAAAGAGAGTCCAATGCAGAATATACTGTCTTCTGAAAGCCTTGGGAAAGAATAACCATAGCCTGACCCAGACATAGCCCAGATATTATTTTGAGTTAAATATATTTTCCCCCCACACCTCTGTGTGAAAAGCAGAGTTCTGGGTGCACAGATCTCTGACTTCTCCATTAGTCCACATCCCAGCTTCCAAGCTCTCTCTCTGCACAAGGCTATCACAGCAGTCACAAGAGCAGAGGCATTAAGCTCTCACCACACACTGGATAGAAAAGAAACTGCCAAGAAGCACAAGGATTTGTTTGCATTCATCCTCTTGGAAGATTTCTTTGCTCTATCTAGTTACTGACTTCCACAGACTATCTGCATTCAATCAAATAAAAGAAACAATGACTTGTTCAAGCCTTTGGCAAATCACTTCTAAAATCCTTTTGACTATCTTCATTTCTGTCCAGGTAAAACAATTTTTTTTTGCTTTTTTTCTACAGGCTTTACTAGGATATAGTAAAAGAAAACTCATTTTTGCTGAACACTGCATCTTTCTCTGCAACTGTTTAATGAGTCTTCCCTACTTCCTATCTCCTTTCTTATTTACAGATATTTGTATCTTTTTAATTGGTATGGTTGCTTAAATTCTGACTAAAGAGGTGTTTCCCACTCCTGCCAAGCTTCCTTATTTTTAAATAACCTTGTTTTTAAATAAATATTTCTGAAATGCAGTGACAACACTTTGGTTGTCAATATAGTTCTATGTAAAGAAACTTTTGATTCTGAAAGTATTGTATTCTTTCAGGTAGCTTTAAAGGTCCAGTACAGTTACATATTTGGGCTTCTTTCGCTTAATAGGAGAATGATGTTTTCATCTGTCTGATACTTTAGGCCCCAAGGAGTGATTATTATTTGAGCTATTGATAATTAGCAGCCTTAATGTGGACTTTTACAAGTTTAAAGGTAGAGAACCCAAGTCATCCGTTCCATTTAGTTTTGTATCATTGTCTTCTCCAAGAAAGCTTTTTCTTTTGTGGTAATAGCCTAATGTGGGCCCAGAGAGACTGTCAGCACCTGTTACCAGCCTCTTTTCCAGTTCCTACTTTAAACAAACTCATGAACCCTGTGATTTTTCTGTGGCAACACTCTAGTCCCTCTTGCCCCAGAAAATAAGGTTTTAAAAATGGTGACCCTAATTTAACTCAGCAACTGCAAACCTCTAGGGAAAACAACAGAAGATGACCTGTCTGGAACTCTCAGTGGAAAGGATAAAGAGTTTTATAAATCAAGGCTGTAGAACTGGAACAAACATGAGCAGTACTAAAAGGCCAGAATGAACATGAGAAGAGGGATTAAGACAAATACTGGAGGACGGTGGCAACAGCAGCATGTCCCTGTATGAGTGCAGCATGACACCATAGCACCCAGAAGAGGGGCAGAGAGGGAGGGGGATGGGGATCAAATCCCAGTGATTTCTTAGTGACACTGGCTAAAACCCTAGTGTTTTCCCAATCATGCCGAGTTCAAGCGTAGACTTCTCCAAAAGCATTTCCAAGAAGTAGCATACATCTACCATGCCTTCTGCCAGCGTTGGAGCTGCCTGTACTCAGCAGCCTGCTGGGTCAAGCACCAGCACCCAAAGGCACCCACAGACACAGCAAAGCTTCCCACATTTCCCCTCAGACACAGAGAGCAAAGCAGAAGGAACAAGCCGGGTCTGTCACTGAAAGCAAGAAAGAAATACAACCAAGTCAATCTGAGAGTAGCTACATGAGCCAAATCCTGGTGCAAGATTCCTTTTCGTGCAGAGGGTATTTTTTCCTTCCAGACATGTTTAACTGCCTCAGATCACACTCTTTCTTTGAACCAGACAATAATTGTTGTAAAAGGTACCAGCTGCCCCCAAAATTGTTGGATTCCTGGGAACCTCTTGTTTTCACTCTGTCTCCAAGGCCTGAACAGGGTGCAAAGCTGCTAAACACCCTTAAGGAGACCAGCGTCAGTCCAGAGGCACCAATTCAGTAGCTGCCCTGCCAGTTATTCAGGTAGCAGATGCCACAATGCTCTACAAACAGGGAGCTGGTAGGACAGCTCTGGTAAAAATCACAGCATGATCCTAAGAGAGAGGCAACAGGCATTAGTGGCAACAATGAAGGTGTTGCAAATGGCAGGCAGGAGCTAAATCTGGCAGAGACACCAAAAAGTAGGCTGGGGAGACTAAGATTTAGAATTGGCAATGGCATAAGTAAAACTGCCAAGACAACATACATTTGGGAAGGTTGACAACACTCTGGATATACGTCCGTGTTTATGTGGATGTGACATTGATTGAGATTACTTGCTTTTAAAGAGGTTTATTTTTTATCAGCCCATACCAGGGGTTAATAAAAATACCAGGGGTGCTTCATTTTTTGTGTAATATTTAGAATTGGAAACCAAGAGGTTTGCATGCAGACACTTTTGCATTGGCAATGCAAAATATCTCTGCCACATTTTGTGAGGCTGCAGAACCCACGACCTATCAGGTTCAGGTAGACTTAACAGGCATTGTTTAAAGGCTTCTCTCACGATGATTCCAGTTTTGAAGACAAGCTGAAAATTCTAGGAAAAATGAACAGTGACAGCATCTGGTTGCTACTACATGCAAAGAAGCCACAGAAATAACTATATGCTATGATTGCAGAACAGAAATTGCTCTTTCAGGCATATGTTAAATTTAAAGAGATAAAATGTTAATCCCTCCAAACTAGTGCTAGTAAATTGTGTGCATGTTTGGGATATCGTGGTTACTAGACTCTTTCTGTTTATAAGATCTGCTTAGTCAAGAAAAAGGAAAAATATGAGAAATATGCAAATGGTCTTCAGACATGGATTGAATGGGACATCCATTTTAGGCACTATTCCCTCCTGGGTTTATGCTGTCCTGTTTGATGAGACCAGCACTGCAGCACATGATTTCCTGCAAAGATCTAGCTCAGATGAAAACAGTGAGGGAAAACAAACAGGGGTGGGGGTGTGGTGAGGGCAGGAAGAGAAATCAATAATCACTTTAAATTATTCAAGCTCATGAAATAGGAATAAAAATGCAAGCAAATGCCATCTTTAGAACAGTGATCCCAGGATAATTTTCTTTATAGAAGTCTGTCTACTGCAGGTTTTTCTACAGAATCATTAGTACTCACTAAAATTTCAGAGGCTAAGAAGTAGGATAAGGTCAAACCCAAACCATTCACTTACCTGAAGGCACATAGCATTGTGAATAGTCATTGGCAATTTCCACAACAGCTACTGTCAAAGTAAAGGCAGACAAAATGCAAGATAGGCCTCAGTTCACAAAAATATTAATAAAACACTGAGATCAGGTAATCTGAAATACATGTCCTTGTCTTCTAATGTTGTTCAGAGATCTTTTTCCTCTTTTTTTTTGACTGTCAGAAATTTAAGTCTCATCCAACCGGATCATCCTAAAAAGTTCTATAGATAAAGACCAACATCACTGGAGCAAACTCCACTGTTTTAAATCAATTCAGAATGTATTCCACCAAAGACATTAAACAAAAGCCTGAGAAATGAAAATCATTGAGTTTTTCCCAAGCAACTACCTTAGGGACAGCTCAGACTTAGTATTTCTTTTAAAAAGGTAACAAAGAAAAAGTCATTCACACCCTCCAGAACACAAAGCACTAAAGAAAACAAAAAAAATATGCTTGTTTTACATTGTGTCCTGAAGAAAGGTCCAACCTTTCCCCAAAGATCTCATTATTATTTTCCTTTTCCATCGAATTCAAGGGTCAATCTTCCCTCAAGGTCTATTCAAACAGACCTGACCCCTCGAACATTCTGTATGACAGAGAGTACAACAGGACTGGCTCAGCTCAATGCACTCTCTCCTCTGTCCTTGAAGGGTGAGAAAGATTGTCCCTAGATAAACCCAGTCATTATTTGCCTTCATATACACTTCAAGATTTAGAATTCCAATAACTGCCAACAGCATTTAACCACAACATCTGGTTTTAGAAGCAAGAGTAATAAATAAGGCAAGTTCTAACTTTAAAAGTGCAACCAGTGAATTCACAGCTGGGGTGATTTCAACTCTAGGAGTTTTGAGCTAAGAAACTTGCAAAATTGGAAAGTTAATTATCTGTGGAGATAAAATACAGAAAACACAGGAAAAACAACACTGAACATTATTTTTTTTTTTGCTATGTTTTGTATAAGGACAAATTCTGAGCAGAAAATAACTAAAATTGGCTTATTTCCAGTTGAATAATTATATCTGAACAGTCTGGTTTATGACTTGCTCTCAAATAAGTATGCCTGCATCCACTAGCATGTCACTGACAGCTTTGCTAGAAGCTCCCACACTCCCCAGACCTAAGCAATGACAGGAGAAAGGGCAGGTGGATCCCAGCAGTGACCTGTACTGGCTTGGCTTTGCACCCTTGCAGTGTCCCACCACCCCTGCAGCAGAGGAGCTCCAAGCAGAACACTTATGGCAGATAGCACATTCTTTGCTTCTTCTACTTATAGGGAAAAACTTTAAAACTTTGTGGAAGTTGGAAAGTGCTGTTACTAAAGAGATAGAAAACATACCTCTCCATGAGGTATCCTCTCCATGAGTTCTGAGCCAGGATAGTGCAAGGAGAAAGTAATTTGTGTGCTCATTTTACACTCCTGCCCACATATCCATTTTTTTTTGCCACTGTCCTGGGTCTACCTCTGGCTTGAACTGGTACAACTACCCACCCTAAAACACAGCAGCCTTAGAGAAGATGCATTCCTACAGAACATATGAGTAACTGATTAAAGTATGTCAAAGTGGTAGATTTTGGTGGTGCTTGCAAGTCCCACAGAGATATTCTTTGCCAGTTATCTGGGAGAAGAAATTCTAAAGATGTTTATGACAGGAATCACCTGGGAAGAGCAGTGCTTGGGATTATTGCAGCCATGAGTCCCAACAAGAAACACCAGCCATGCTTACAGCCCGGGAAGCTATTTTAGTAGACTGCAATTCATGGGACCTTTGAGGTTGTGCTCAGTGTGGTTACTGTGAGAGTAAATACAGCCCTCAAGCACACAAGGAAGAAGTACAGAAGCTGACAAGTGCCTGCTTTTGTAATTCTCTGGTCAGAAGTATGTAGGCAGATAAATGATACAGGAAAATTAATTGCTCAAGCACTAGAAATTGCATTGAAAGTCCAAAGAATCATTGTTGCATCTGTGGGAAAAAAAAAAAAAAAAAAAAAAAAAAAAAAGGTATTGTTAGCCACTGACTTTTTTGCTACCTGAACATGTAAATTTAAGATATAGCAGTACTTTTATTAACAGTCAAGATCTGAACAAAATCCAGCACTCAATGATCTATGTTACAGAACTCTCTAGCAAGAGGCCACAGCTGTTGGGAGCACACTTTCACAAGCAATCGGTCTTTTGCCTCCTGTCTAGAACAGCTTTTTCTTGAACACACAGACTTATCATCTGTATTGTCTAGAAGCTATATTCTGAATAAACAAGGCAGCTTTTTCTACTGTCATGCACTTAAGATTAAGCAGTGCAGTGGAAAAAGCATATGGCACAAGCCAACACTCCAAGCCACTCCAAGTTCCATGAAGAAGTTGACTTGCACAAGCAAAAACACTGACTTATGAGATATTTGTTAATGTAAAAGGAAAATCAAATGCAGACTTTGAAATAAAAATGTGCATGGTGGGCTTGTGCTTTTTCCTTTTCTTCTTATCAGATTTGTAGCTTAATGCAACTTGGTTTGTGCCAGGATTAAAAATCCCTGTCCTTTCACTGTTGCAAAGGTGAATTCATAGAAGCACAGAAAACTGAGGTTTGAAGGGGCTTCAAAAGATCATCTGGTTCAACTTCATGGGAAAAGAGACATAGATTATACTGTCTAGTACAGTGTCAAATTACATGTTGAAAATATCCAGTGATGGGACTCTCCCATGTCTCTGGGAGGTTTTTCCTGTGACTGATATTTCTCACATAAAAAAAAAAAAAAAAAAATTCTTACCTGACTCGAATCCTCTCCCAATGCAACTTGCACTCATTGCCCCTTGGGAAGGGAAAGACTCCATCCTTTTTGTAGCTGCCTGTGTGTTCCATAAGGGTAGCAAAACCAGATTCTTCTTCTAGTCTGAGTTAAAAGCCCGCCAGGAGTGCTCATCCAAAAGACAGCTGTCTTCAGGAACTGTAATGTAACTTTGTCACATTCTCGGGGAGCTGTGGCAGATATATCTGTATTCTCCATTGGCACAAAGTGTAAAACAAAGGCATCGGTAGGATGTGAAGAATGATTGTGACGCTGAATACAAAAGGCTTCAGAGCCTGAAGGCTATCTGCTGACAAGGCAGCTAGTTATCCAACTGTGACCAGTGAGTTTCAGAATAAAATATTATGTCTACAAATGGAAATGCAAGCTAATACTTGAAAGTGTTTAATATTTCTCATAATCATTTTACAGAGACAAGAAAAGTATATCATCAATGTTCCATTATTTCAAGAATTTGTTCCATCAAATTCAACCTGCATGGTGTTTTTAATAGCTTCATTTTCAATTATGTCATTTGTTATTTTAAAAAAAAGTTTTTTGAAGGCCAACACAAAGCACAGCTTCAGAGGAAAGATGACTGGGATGGCTGCTGAGGTATTTAAAACCCCTAATCAGACAGAAAGCAGCTGCTAATATTCATGGAGTTAACAGTTTTCATGTTAACAGTTCAGGTTTTCGTTGAACAACAAAATTAACAGATACCAGAAAGTATACTTCCCTTGTGCTGAGAAAGAATTATTTTGAAAGCATTATTTCACCTCATACCATGTTACTTTTTATTTGAAAAGACATTCCCTCTTGGTTGTGAAGAACTATTAACATCCAGTGCAAGGAGATGCTGCCCATGATCTCAAACTACTGTGTCAACCAGTGGCGACTGAGAGTTGTGCAGAAGTGCACTGGGGCTGCCATTGCCATACAGGAGGCCACACTTTTGTTCATTTCTTCTCTTCACATCACCCTCTGCTTCCTTCAGACCATTTGCTAGTTTCCATATTCTCCAAATACATTTACACTTGATTTCTTGATGACCCTCCCACCCATAACCTGTGAATTTTACCCCTACGGCAAGGGTCGTGTCATCTGCAATACTCAGAGGACAGCCAGCAAGTCAGCATAGGAAAAAAGAAACCCAAAGCCCAACAAATCAACCTCCATAAGATGCATTTGGTCTCATTTCACCATTACCATCTCCGCCCTTAGCTTTTCTCCTCTTGGTTGCACTGCATTTGAGGCTCATTTGTTCCTCATCATCTTTATGCAGACTAAAAGCTTATCTGAGGGTTAACTGTGCCATCTCCATTCCCACAGAACACTGCAGTTACATTTTCATTTCAGCTGCAAACACTATGCATTAACATCCTACAAATACAGTTTGGAAATAACTATTGTAACTGAGAGAAATTGCAAAAGGGAAAGTCTTGGAATATTCTGTTAGGTACACTGCTTTACTTAGTCATATTGTATTACCAGTCTCCATCTTCTGTTTCTTGTCAGTGGTGCCAAACATTTACCCGGTTGCTACAAGTCTGTTGAGTGAGAAACCTTCTGCATTAAACAGAAGGTCAAAGAACTACTCTGGCTTTACAGTAACTGCTGTGCTCCAGCTGATTTCTCCCTAATCCCAGACTGCAAACATCAACCTTTAAGGGAATGATATTCTCCAGTTAACACACCTCTGAAAGGAATAGCTTTATCCTTCAGAGACCCTACTCAGCATACCAGTATGGAGGTATATGTCCCCTACTAGCACAAGCCAAACTGGCATCTTCTAAGCAGTATGGAATCAAAACAACATTAGCTGGAAGGGATTTCACAACAGCTTTAGTACAGCCTTCTGCTCAGAGCAGCTAACACCAAGCTATGAATACTAAGAGGAAAATCAGTTGCAGTAGGAAGAAAAGGGTAAGTAAAGTGTAGAGCTGAAAAACAATAAAAAAATTCTTGTTTTATGTACGCTCATCCAGAGAATAGTGAACACATCTTCACAGGGCTGTTACAGGATATACAGCAATAAATTTGCAGCACGTTGCAGCAAAAGCTAAAAATTAAAAACAAATAAATTAATAAATAAATAATCAGAAATGTTCTTTACCATGAAAAGTCAGTAAAGTGTAGCTGCTCAAGCAGAAACTGCAAAGCTAAAAGAGCATTTGAAACTGCAGCTATTTTCCAAAGGATATTATCTGATGGTATGTGTTGATTTCAGATGAGATTGTTCCCAGTTTACATTTAGAATTTCATCTAGATTGTATTATCAGTTGTGACCTGAAATTTCTCTTGTAGCAGTCTTTCTCACTTCCTCCCCACAAATCATGCCATAACCATAGTTTACTGCTGTCATTGAGAGACACCTGTCTGTATGTGAGATCTACCACCATCAAGTAAATTTTGAGATTATAGAATAACTCCTCAATTTAAGTATTTCAGCATTCAAGATACAGTATCTCCTGCACAATCTTCAGCTGTACAGACTGTCATCATTTTCCACAGACTCATACAGTTGTCTAACACTTTTTAAATTGTAGCCATTATTCTCACACATGCTCCTTTTGCCTCTGACAGATCATCTTGCTGCGTTTCAAGAGCCATGCTTACCAAATAAACATGGATCCAGACAGGAAATGTGCAAGTATCTAACTTGAGGCAAACCTGTTCTTTGGACCTCCATAATACATCCAAAATCCTGTCTCTGCCTGGCTGTTCTGGCCTGAAGCACTGCCAGGGAGATTTATTGGAGAAATTATGTGTGCCAGCTGTACACACTTGCCTCAAACCAAGTAGCTCCTATAGTAACACTCTGGTCCAAAGACCAGTCCTTGTCTGCTATATCCCCAGTCCAGAACCTCTAACACCTCTACTACTAAGTACATCAGAGGTAGAAGCTGCTGTGGGGCAGCTATGTTTTCCCTTTCCCAAAAAATGTACTTGAGGAAAGAGATAGTGTGCAGAGCTAGGTGGAACGCATAGTCCCACAGGAAACTTGGCAGGTGTATCAAGATGGCTCTGAGGAAGAGAGGCAGCATGATTAATACCATGCTAAGTGGCAAGCCTCCAGTTCAGGACCAAGTCTCTACAGACAGTTTATATCAGAACTGTTTACCCATCCTTCTGTCAGTAACATCTGCATATCAAAGCCTGGCCCCTAATTCTGTGGCAAATAGGCTTCCTTAAACAGACTTCATAGACTTAGATTCCCCAAACATTTTTGCCTGGTAGACTAAATCACTCAGGTACACGTTTGCTGATCTCTTTGAAGCACTACAAGACATTTGAAAAGCAGAACTTCCCTTTGCAGAACCAATGGTGACTCTTCCCAGACAGACGCTAATCCTGCCTTTTATTGTAGTTGTTGCTGTTTTGCACAATAGGCCTGATGGTTAACAGACTTGCAATTCCTCAGATCTATCATAGAAACCTCTTTATAGAATGACAACACATTCATCACCCCTTGCTCCTCAGGGATCACTCTAGGGAAGTGAGTGGGATACATTTTGTTAACATTAATCCAGATATTTAAACTCTGACTTAGAAGAATTCTTAGGTTATACCAGTAACGTATTAGTGCCGTGGTCTATTTGTAATGTAGGCCCTGTTACAGCTGCTTCAAATTGACGCAGATCTTCTGCTGAATGTTTCAAATGGTATGTTTCATACACATTATTTTAATCCTGTAAGTGTATACACACACATACACACTGTCTGGCAAGGAGGGACAATTTCCACGCCTGTGTTAAAAAGTCATAGAGAACGTGAAACCTCTCAGACAGTGGCACGTTTGAGAAGAGGCCAGGTAATTTCTCTCACAGCTGTCTATTAGGAGACCAGCTTCCTCAACTGGAAAAATACATTCAGAAACTTTGACAAGAGTGCAAAACATACATGTGAGCTGTAAGATGGTCTTACATAAACCAGGTTTTGCAACACTGTCATCTGTGCTTATTATAGTAACTTAACATACATTACATAAAAGTATTATAAACAGAGTTCAAGATTTTCACAAGCTGCTAAGCAAGTACAATTTCTAAAGCTTAATGTCATTTTTATTATGTTCTAATTCATTGTTCTCAGGAAAGGAAGCTAGGCCTTCAAAAAGAGGAATCCAAAAAGTCATTTGGCTACTTTTACCCACTACTCACAACACCTTTTGTGCATATAAAAGTACTTTCTAAAACCCAAAGAAGAGATAGATAATAAATAGCTTACAAAGTAAACTATACTGTGCCACCTGAATAAGGCACAGAAGATAGATAGTTGAACTCTAATTTCTATTCAGTTTAATAGGCTTTAAAAGAGTACGTATTTTTATTCAACTCTATTCTCAGTAGTAAGTCATGCAATTTTAAGGTAAATTCATTGCATCCAACATACTGCTAATATTGGTTTTCTTTAGCACTCAGCAGAATCCTGGGCAAGCAAATCACTAATCGAATCACAATCAGTTTTATTCTTTGTTGTTGGTTTGGGGTTTTTTCCAGACCCAAAAGAAGACTTAAAAGTTAATGTCAATAAACCAAAAAGCTGACCTTTGACTTCAGAAGAAAACTGAGCCAGATGTCGGGTTACAAAGAGACGCAGTTGCTGATTCAGATCACAGTACAGACTATTAATGTTCCAGGAACGAATTCCTGTAAAAAAAAAAAAAAAAAAAAAAAAAAAAATAAAAAAAAAAATAAAAAAAAAAAAAAAAAAAAAAAAAAAAAAAGAAAAAGGAAAAAAAAAGTGAGCTGTCATTGTCATTATATCTACTCCAGAAACAGAAGTGGAGAAAGAGAAGTGAGCAAGACACACAAAGGACCAGGGATGCTCTTCTAGATGAGCATACTTAGGATGGGGAAATTCTTCAGAAGATGCCAATGACTCTTGCATTCCAGAAAACATTTCTTCCTGAGGTACATGAAGTGACCAAGTCTCCATTCAACTTGGACTTCACGCAAGGGAAACTAGCAAGAGATGAGGCCAAATTAATCACACTACTGCCTAATCAAACAAATACATTATGTTAGTTTTACATCTGCACTCTACAGCATTGGTCACCAGTAAAGATGGGCTACTGCGTGGTTATACCACTGTACYGCTCAGAGACATCAGCTTCTTTGCTGTTATAGCCTATGCATCCTCCAAGTTACAAAAGCCTCTCGCCCCTCCAACTCTCTCTGCCTATTCACTCCTTCAAAGACCCTGACCCCACTGAGACAATTTGAGTCTGTTTTTTAATCTATATAATCTTTATCTTTGCAAGCTAATCACCTTCATATCACAGCAGGAAGCTGCTTCTGCTCCCAGAGCAAGTGGCACCAAGCCATACCAGGGAGGTCATCTTCAGACCTCAGTGTGAGCAGGTGTACATTCTGGCGGACACCAAATACTACAGACCACAGATCTTCACATCCCAGTAGGGAGCAGCCTTACTTAGATGGTATGACTCTACATTGTGCCACAATGAACCAAATCAGGATATTACCCTGAATCCCTACTCCAGTGTCTGGTGCTGATGCCTGCTGAAGTTCAGATGTTGAAGGCCAATGCAACAGACTTCTAAGGTTAACTGAAAAAAGAATTTCAGCCCCAGTATTTATTAATGGAATCCTCAATGAGAGTTCTTTCACCATCTCTCTTGCATAAAATACAAATTTAAATTGCCTCTATTATCTGCTTTCTTTCCAGGGAAGCATGTTAATTTTCCATGGAGATATCATTCCCATTTACTGCAGTTCTAGTTCTCCATGTTGTGCAACAGCTTTTGCTGGCCACTGGTGTGAGAATATCCCTAATGATACAATCTCCTGCTTTCTACACATACCAAGACACAGTAATCATTGCATCACGCAGGTCAGCAGTCTCAAGGCCGGTAGAACCTACAGCAGCTAAAAAAAACCTTTGTGCTTAGTTTCTTTTTCTGGTGACAGCTGACATAGTAGAGTAATAAAGCTTATTTATCAGCTGAGAGTCTGCATTCCAGACTGCACCAAAACCCCTAAGCAAATTATCTGAACCTCAGAGAGGAAAAGGAAAAAGGAAAAAAAAAAACCTTACAGCGCTATGTCTTTCAATTTGAACATGGGATACAAACAAATTAAACACATAATAAAAAAACATGGAGTAAGAAGATGGACAAAATGTTTTCCTATGCTACACTCCAGGAGACCACAATTGTTTAAACAAATGTCCAGTATAAGAGCACTTTAATGCAGTACTTACAAGCATTCTGACCTGACAGAACAAGGTGGCACTCTGCAGGGCAAATCCTGCTGACTAGCTGCTGTGTCATGGTCATTGTGTCCTACTGCAGCAATAAGTGCTATTTGAGATACTGCTACATCCTCTAGGATGCAGAAAGAATAGATGCTCTTTCAGAGCAAGGAAAAGGAAGAGTGAAATTGTCTCACTTGTTCTCATACTTGCAACAATTTATTCAACGTTTTTTCCCTACAAGTAGTCTGAGTTTACTCGTAATCTCTCCCAATTTGCCACAATTTCAATTTATCACTCCATGGCACAGGAGCCAGAATATTGTCCTTGCTGATTAAAATCCTCCATCATTAGAGTGCAGACTGTACCATAATAAGGGTTTCTAAATATTCAAGCTCTTTGCACATGAAAACCCTAGGTAAGGGACCATGTGACTCATCAGTTTTCCATCACATTCCTTATGCCCTTGTGGATGTTTTATTTCCTCCTGAGGTAATTGGCTTAAAAAATTTGGCATTTCTCTACGTGACAAAAGTCACGTAGGAACAGAAGAATAAGATTAGCATTCATTAGACAGCGTTTTGGAAAAAGTGTTGTTCAGATATCCCACAGATTCACAATGTCACAGCCTTCAAAGCTCTACACCTGGAAAGGAGGAGGTTCCCATAATGTCTTGTAGCCACTACTGCATTCTCCTGAATGAAGCTATAGAAAGAAGTGTGGAAAAACATCTATCAGGGAAAGAGATTTATTGACTAAAAAAAAAAAAAAACAAAACCAACTTTGGTTATTTTTTGTTTGGTTAGGGTTTTTTGTGTTTTGGTGTTTTTTTCTTGATTTTGTTC
>NW_026624060.1:94016-96622 GCF_030028575.1 Malurus melanocephalus
TTTTTTTTTTTTTTTTTTTTTTTGTGCAGGCAGGGTGCGACAGCAAACAGGACAGACACAAAACAAGCCTTAGCTTTTTCATCCTTTGTATTCACTGCTAAGTAGTGAATACAGCCTGTTCTACCCTCACATAACCCTCACGTGAGCTATCTCCAGCAGCTAACACTTAGGTGGAATCATCATTCCCACATTTCTTGAACTCCCTGAATCAAGAGTACAGCTGTCTACAACATTATAATATGCTGACTACTGACAGATCTTAAGATTGCTGTCATTTCGACTCTTCTGATTTTTCAAAAGTATCTTTCAATTTGCAAATCTTGGCCCATTTTAAGAAGAGGTCATTCTCCCGTTTCGTAGTTGAGAAAACTCTAATTTGCTGGAGGTCCTACACCACATAAGTGACAGAGGAAAGACTGAAATCCAGGTTTCTGACTCCCTGAGTAATTCACTTCTACTGTCAGTAACCCACTAACACCACTGAAATGGCTGACTATGGCTCCCTCTCACGCAAATGAAAGCAGCATTTACATTTGGCAGAATATCAGCAGGTTTCTAGGTAGAAGGCCAACTGTAGAACTTATTTCTACTGTGGCCATTTCAATTTATGTTGCAAACAGCACAATTTTCCTCGCCACCCTGAGAATTCCCACGTTACTGGCATATGATTGCAGAATCAGAGTGAAATCCATTAGTTCACAGTTTGATCTGTCACCATTTCAAAGATTCAGGGAATGGATAAGAATGTAGGTTGGTACACCAGTTCAGTGAAGTACCAAGTGAAGATGATCACCCTGCTGTGAAGGAAGCATGAGAAGCCCCTTCAAAGAAGGTCTTTCAGAGGCCAGTTGGTCATAATCAGATCTACCACTCCTGACTAAAGCCACGCCTTGGAAAAGGGAAGGAAACACTCCTCGTGAGGAAGCTGGTAAGTGGCCTGCCAGCAGAGACAGCTGGAAAAGATGCTGAAGTGAAGAAATTGGACAATATTTGACATTTTTACACCCACCCTTTCCTTAATTGCACTGTCCATCAGTACTGCTGATACTTGAGAAGAAAACAGTCACAGAATTATCTCTAAATAACACAATTTGACCAATAGTTATGACTGTTATCCCTGGCATATTTCAAACCAATGTGCCTTGGAAATGGAGGGCTGAGGGAAGGGGTGAATGCAGAGTCAGAAGGCTGTTACTTTATCACTCAAAGGTACATTAACTRCTTATTGGAACAAGGATACGCTTAAGGTCCTGATGTAGTTGACCAGCTCTCCTTTGTCTTTTTGTCAGATTCTATCAGAAACTGCCACAAAGGAAGAACTATCATGTCACCACCTCCTTCCCCCTTATTTTTAAACAACACTACATCTAATATACAAAGATTAATTCATTGCCAAGGCCTCTGGGTGTTACTAAAATACAGGTAACAGAGGAGAAAAATGTTATGGCAGCCCTATCCTGCATTGTGTCATTCCTGAAGCTGTTCACTGTGTGGCTTGTCCTGCCTCACTCTGGTCCATGCAGTTGCTCTGTAGACAGGGCGAGACCATATCGCAACAGCCCCGTGTTCGCAGCTGTCCCTAGCACCGCGGTGAACAGCCCAGCAAGGCAACTCCTCCAACAAGATAGAATATTGGCCTAAAATGGAAATAAGATGTAATCTACCAACCCCCTAATAACATAAAGAGAGAGGGGAAAGAGAACCGTGAAATGCTTTCAAGCTTTAAGACATTCGAAAACTGCCTGTCACTAATGAACATACAGCAATGATCAGGGGACAAAAAAACGCGAATGCTGTCTGACGCCGCAGAGACCGGCCCCGCACTGCGCCGGGGGCCCGAGCCCCGCCCGCCTCACCCTCCGTCCGGGCCCCCACCGGGGCTTCGACCTCGCCCTCCGCCCCGCAGTCCCGACAGCGCCTCAACCCTTCCCGCAGCCGCAGCCCGCGGGCCTCCGCCGCCGTCCCTCCGGGAGAAGCGGGATGAAACCCTGCGTCGAGACGRCCGCGCCGCAGAGCGGAGAGGGCACCGGCAGCTCCGCCTCATCCCAGGTGGCGGCAGGGACGACGCGGCAGGCGCGCAGCCCCACGGTGCTCAGGAGAGGGACCGCGCCCGTCTCGCCCCGGCCCCACCGCCGCGACCCCACTGCTCACCGCGCTCCAGGGCGCCGCGCAGCGCCCCCCGCTCCGGCTCCGTCCCGATCTCCCCGATCACGGCGAGCAGCGCGTACCGCCGGCCGCCCGGMGGCGCCGCCGTGTCCATAGCGACCGGGCCGGCCGCCGTCTCCATGGCAACGCCGCGGCCGCTGCTGCAGCGCGCGGTCACTGGCGCGCGGCTCTTAAAGCGCCCTGAGCCCACCCCTGATTGGCCGAGCTGGCATGTGGTCCTGCCCTACTGCGGGAGGGGGCGTGGCCTGCACTCCTGGGCCCCGCCTCTTCCCAGCCGCTCCCGCGCCCACGGGCCCGCCCCGGAGCTCCGCCCCGCCCCCAGGCTCTGCCGCCCCGCCCCCAGGCTCTGCCGCCCCGCCCCCAGGCTCTGCCGCCCCGCCCCGCCTCGCCCGGGCTGTCCGCACCCTGCCCGGCCCCGCCTCGCCCGGGCTGTCCGCACC
>NW_026624060.1:96892-139961 GCF_030028575.1 Malurus melanocephalus
TGCCCGGCCCCGCCTCGCCCGGGCTGTCCGCACCCTGCCCGGCCCCGCCTCGCCCGGGCTGTCCGCGCCGTGTCCGGCGCAGTTCCGTTGGCGGGATGCTGCTGCCTGCGGTCTCGGTCCGGACGTGTCGCACCCGGGCCGCAGGTCCGAGGCAGGTCGTGCCGGTACGGCGGCTGCCGATGAGCTCCCGCCGGCGCTGGGGCGCGAAGGGTTAGTCCCTTCCGTCAGGATGGGCAGAGCGGTACAGCGACCACCTCGAATGCTCAAAACCGTGAGCAGGGCTCAGACCTTTGAAAGAAGAGTTCGGGGGCAAAGGGGTATTGATTTACTTCATAGTCTAGTTTAGAATTTAGTTACTTAAATACAGAAATCCAGATTTTTAAATGCCTGGTGTTGAGTTGTTGCAGTACCCACAATAAAGCAGTTCTGAAGACTCCAAGGCTTGGCAGTGTCATTCACCTTCCTTCTCTCTCTTCCATCTCTTGGTGGTGAGCGGATCCCTTCTTGGTGGTTCCTCTTTCTGTTCAATTAAAAGCAAGTATAATTGTCTCCAGTGAAAAATCATGGGATTTCCTGGATTACACATGCATGAGGTACAAAAAGAATCTGAATTTTTCCTAGATGACAGTGCAAAGCTGACATGAGCTATCCGTTGCTGTACTGGCAGACCATGGTGTAGGCAGGAGTTCTTACTGTCAGGGGTGAGCAGAGAGGCCCTAAGTTTGGGCACAAATCCTTGTTGCTCACAGTTCTGGCCAGCCACAGCTCCAAAGCAGTTCAGTGCAGATGGCCTTAAGATGAGACAGAAGAGGTCCGCATTAGATGCTAGAAAAATTGTTTTCACAGTCAGAGTGGCCAGGCATTGGAACAGGTTGCGCAGGGAAGTGGTTGAGCCTCCACCCTTGGAGGTGTTCAAGAGGCATCTGGATCTGGTGCAGTGTGATGTGGTTTAGTGGTTTAGGAGTTACAGTGGTAGTGCTGGGTGGATGGTTGGACTGGATGACCTTGAAGGTCTCTTCCAGCCTTGGTGATCCTATGATTGTATGTGCAAAAGCTGAGCAACCCCAAGAGACTTCTACATGCTAAACAAGGGAGAGCCACCAAAAAGTAAACCTAAACCACTAAACCAAAAAGTAGAAGGTAGAAAAATCCATGTCTTCTCTGACAGAAAAGGAAGGACCACCCTGTGCCAATGCAGTTGGGTGGAAAAGAAACCCGGCTATTATAAAATGATACAAGTCAGCAAAAATGTGCAGAATTTCCTAAAACAGCGCTAGGTCCTGCCCCTGCAGTCCACAGGATTTCCACAGATGAGCTACAGTTTAGGATGGGCAGATAAATCAGCATCCTGTCCTCTTTTCTTGTTTCGTACGGTCTGAGACTGCAGTTGAAACCTCAGAAGATTCAGATAGTTGGCATTTTGGCAAGCATATGTGAATCTATGGTGTCACAGGACTCTGACAAAAGATAATCAGAAAAAAAAACCAAGGGAGGAAAGGGAGGAAAATACAAAATAATCATCTCTGCAGACAACTGCTGATGTTACTAGCTTATGGGGTTTTCTCAAAGTAAGATCTTAAATGGTGTACTAGCTCTCAACAAATAAATTAGGAGATGCAATAGGTCTTTTTCACATTAAATTGTGGTGACACCACTGACTATGAGCTTTATGAAATAAATCTTGTAAACAGGGAGAATTAGTATATCAAAAGGGTTTAATTTATTTCTGTGTGTTGTAACCTGCATAGCAGTAGTATTTCAGTTTGGTTTAGAGAATTGCACTGAACAGGTAAATATGTGAACAATGCAGTAAACATGCAAATAAATGCCAGCGTGCATTAAATTTTATCATGAAAGTGGAGGGAAAATGTGACAACAAAACATGAAGATGAAATATTTTCAGATATTTTCATACCAGCTGATAGAAGTACTTTCTGTTTTCAGGTGATTCAGTCTTAATATTCGCTGCTTATTTTTGACATGGTAGCTTTCCAGAGCTGCAGCCTTTCACTGCAGTGCAGAGATGCTCTTCCAGATGGCTTTCTGCCAAGGAGAAATGAAACAGGAGACATGCAAACTGGAGTGAAAGCTTAAAAAGAATATCCGAATGCAGAGACTAGAAGCTCTTGGGAAGACTTTACAATTAAAGCATTAATTCTGGTGATGTGATCCATTGAGTTATGGAATCATGGTTATTTCTGTTGCTTTCTAAGTGAATTGGAGCTGTCTGTGGTCACAATAGAATTGCAGTAGAAAAGGCTTGAGTCCTAGTGTGTGTGCACTGCATGAGACAGTGAAATGGGGGATTTCCAGCCTACTAAGTTCCTCCTTTTCCCTGTAAATTCACACTCTAGAACCACGTAATAAACCTGTACAGCAATTATGGTGTAAGCCTCTGCATTCATGCACTGCAGCAGTTGCTGGCATTCCCAAGAAAATCAAAAGCTGGCTGGGCTGAACACAGACATTAGAGCTCCTGACAAACATCACAGAAGGAGAGTGGAAAAAGCAGAGTAAAGGATTACCTCATACGGAAGGGCGAGTCACAGGTAAATGACCATTACAAAAATCGATTTAGAAAGCAAGATCAAAAGGATTTTCATAGTATCATGAGAACAGCCAGCTACAATATTTTGTTTCCTCAACCCTTTAGCCTGGAATGATTACTTCCGGGCCTTCCCAGCTGAAAATTTGAAATGAATAAAAGTACCTCAGGCAATCAGAGACCTGTGGAAGTACCCAGCTGGGGATAACGCCTTTAACAGTGGTGAAATACAGTATCATTTTGACTGTGGTATTTCTAAGAACCAGAGAAAAATAGGTGACTGCCTAAAGGACTTTGTTCAGGCCTTGATCTTTCCTGTGGTGAACACAGTAATCCCTACATGGAGCAGAAGAACCCAGCATTCATAATGCTTTTATGTACAAATGGAGCCTTATGGTGATTTATAGCGACACTCCCGGGATGTGTTGTAAGATAGAGAAATGGAGGGCTAAGGCCTTCAGTTTGACCAAACCACATGTATTTTTGCTTCTATTTGACCCCATGGGTGATTTATCAGAGTAGAACTCCTATTCCTCCCATTTTAGTCTTACAGATGTCGCAAGATACTATCTCTTGTGCAATTTGGAAAAACTGTATCTCTGATCAATATAAGGATATAAGAGCCGATGAAATTATCTGGTATATTCATCGTGTCAAGTGACCCAGGGCTTTGGAATTATGAGGGATATTTATCAGACTTTGAAAGGTACTAATAAGTACTTTTATAGCAATCTTTCTTTGAAGCCAAGGTGATTTTTAATAAATTAAATATTAAATACAAACTGGCCGGAATCCATGCCTCTTTGTTTCATCTTTCCACGTAACTAAAAACAGTTACAGTAATACAGCTGAAACGGTCAGGAAAAGCACAAGTATAAAAAAAAATCGAACATTAATAAGTTTTTTTTTTCAGACTAAACAGTGTAGGTTGCCAGTAGCCTTATTGAGCAGTGCAAAGAAATGATAATGCCACACTTTACACCGTAACTGTGCATACCTCTTTCACAACTTCTCCCAGTCAGTAAAGCCATGCAGTGGTTTCTACATTTCTCCAGAAAAAGGTGCAGAGAAGCTACATGATCCCGGTTTGTAGTGAAATAGTTTAATTGCTGTATTTCATGGTGCATTTTGTGCTATTGAGTAGGTTGCCAGTGTTCAGAGGAAGTATTATGCAAGTAAAGTTAATGCTTGAGAAGTTAATTTGGTCTGGCAATCACAGTCCTATCCGGCATGATCGAATATCTGACCTTTCTCGTTGTAGCATTCATACGGTGAACACTTTCGTGTGGTCAGTCTTCGACAAATTAAGGACGTACATGCCGTGCGTGGGATTTGAACGACCAGCCACTAAGCATCCCTCTTGTGTAGCAATTGTAGGTATTTGTAGTCTGTTTAACGTTCCTAACGTGGATACGCAAACTAGGATTTCACACTGCACACTGTAAATTCGTAACATACTCATATTTGCAGTGTTTCGGTATGTACAACCTTTTGTCTATAACGTTGCATAGCAGTTTCTTCCAAGCCAGGTACCATTTTTTTGCATTCTGTGATTTTGGTTCTATAACAGGTTTTTATATAAAATATACAAAATTCTCATCTATAAAATACAGAGAGATATAGAAATAAAAAAGAGAATTTGCAAAAGTAGATTTAAATTAGGCTATTCAAACTCACTATTTTTAGGCAAGAAATTGTATGCTGAAAGACAACGCTGTGACAGTTATGCGCAAGGCTTCTTCGATAATCGTTTAGTCATATAAACACGGGAAATTAACTGGATTTCACTCTCCTGTGATATCCAAGGAAGAACGTACCCGATGGTGGCTGTCCGGGGCACGCGGTGCTCTGTCCGTGCCGGATCCCGAGCACGGGGCTGGTTTGTGCCCGTGCGGAAAAGGGGATCAGGAGGGCACCGCAACGACACCTCCGGCCCGAATCTCCCCCGCCCCTCGGCCCGCGACGGGCGCCAGGTGAGAGGGCGCTGCGTTCAGCCTGGGGTGAGCTCCGCCGGCTGTGGCCGGACGGAAGACACGAGGCTCTTTGTCTCTCCTGGGCTCTSGTGGAGGGGCCGAGCGGGCGGCGCAGCTCCGAGCTCGCCACCGTTCCCGCTCCCAGGGGCAGTCGCGGTCCCGCTCCGCTCGGGGCCGGGGCCGGTTCCCCCCCCCGCGTCTCCCTGGTAACAGCGCGGGGCGGGCGCGCTGCGTGCGCCAATCGGCGCGCGGCAAGATGGCGGCGGCGGGAAGCGCGGCCGGGCCGGGCGGCGGGCAGGCGGCGTAGGGCCGGGCTGGGCTCTGGGGTTGCGCCGCCTGCATGGAGCGCGGCGAGAGCAGCCAGCTGGACCCCGGCTTCTCGCAGCAGCACACGCCCCTCCTCATCGTGGAGGACTCGCAACCCAACGGCGCGGAGGCGGGCGCAGAGCGGGCCTGGCTCGGCGTGCTGGCCCGCCCGCTGCCGGCCCGGCGGAGCCCGAGCCCCGTGCTGGTGAGCGCCCGGCGTGCTAGCAGCACCGCCCCGCCCCGCCCCGCCCGGCCCGGCCCGGCTCTGACGCGGCCCCTGCCTCTGTCTTGCAGGACATCGTTCGCGGTCCTGCCGGCAACCGTGCACCCGCGGGCGGCGGGGCGGCCCGGGAGCAACACGCAGGTAAGGGCGGGCCGTGGGGTCACGGCGAGTCCGGGTGCCGCGGTGGCGCTGACGACGCTGTGCTTGCAGAGCCCATGGAAACCCCGGGCCGCCCGGGCGCCGGCGGACCGCAGGGCTCCGTCGCGGAGGAGGCTTCATCGCCCGGCGGGGAGAGCAGGTACGTGGGCCGGGCCMCGGGGGCCGCCATCCGGAGGCTCTGGTCCGCCGCCTCTCCCGCCCGCTGCAATCTCCGTCTGGCTGGGGACAGGCCGAGAGGGCGGGCTCGGTTCTGTAGCCACCGCGCCCAGCCCCGGCCGGAACGTGCGGTGCGGAGGGCTGGGAGTGCCTGCTCAGCGCCAAGTGACCCCTCGGAGCCGCGGGAAGGCGGCCTGCAGGAACCCCCGCGCCACGTTAGCGAATCTCTCTGTTGCAGTGCCCTTGGAAAGGCCGGGACACGAAGTGAAGGTGATGTTGAGGACTGTGCTTCTTCGGCATATGTAGAAGGTAACTTCCTCATTTCAAGTCGGTTTTTTGGGTTTTGAATCAGATCCACCATCTGTGCAGGTTTTCGGTTGAGCTGGCTCACTTGTCTCACCGGGGGTAGTTGTGCCGGCAGTAATAAGTCAGAAACTGACATATTTTTCTGGAAGGCGATTTGTACGCTTTGATGTTTGAAAAAAAAGCCAAACCCTGCTTAATTTGTTATTTTTGTTATACTGGATCTTTGAGACGGGAAGTGGTTTAGAAGAGGCAGGGATGCATTGCGACTATTAGGAAATGGAGCTTTATTATGAACTGGCATAATGGTCGTTGTCATCAGAGGATTTTCTGACACAGGCTGTTTATTATCAAGATAATTTTCTGTTCATGGAGTGAAAACCCACTGCAGTACCTAATGGCATTACATAAGCTCTTGCTGATTAATAGTGATTTCTGAGTTAATGGCCACTGTTCTGTTACCATATTTTAATTAGTACACCTGAGAGCAGAGTCTGAGAGTTTATATAGAGATTCAGCAATAGCCTAAATACTTTGCTTTTTAGAGGGTATATGTTTTGCCCTTATAAAAGTGATAGATGGCTCTTGGATTTTTTTTTTAGAATATGTATTTTAAATGGATGGCTGTTGTTAGATACAGGCATGTCACAGCTGCAATTTGGAGTTTTAGAGCTCTCGCAGAGCCAGGACTTGGAGAATGACTTTGTGCCCAATGAGGGAGTTGCTGTTCTTTCCTCCAGACTTGTGAAGAATGAGTCTAAATATGGTAAGTGAAAATGATCGTAGATGTCCATTTGCTGCTTTGCAGATTCTGTCTGGTTTCTTTGAATTAAAAATGTTACATTTGTTTGATGGGAAATACAGTGTTAGTAGTTTTCAAAAATGAGCTCACAGGTTGCTGGTAGTTTCAAAGAATTTTGCCCCTTCTTTTCTTTGCGCTAATTCATTTGTTTTCTTGTAGCTGTCCAAGTGCTATTTTTGATTCTTTACTTCTCTTCCCTGTTTTGTTTCCAGGATATTTAGACAATCTGATATTGAATCCCCTTCCTGGTAAAAACCTCATCCTGTTTTTTTCTTGTTATCACAGATATTTCAGGATTTATTTTTTTCACATGAGGCTTGCCTTGGTACTTGTGTAAATTACAGAACTACACTTTCTTGTTTGTGTATTAATCCAGGTGACAGGAAAAACAAATATTTTTCTTTTATCTTTTTCTTTCTAGAACTGGGTGGGATCAACACAGAAACTGTCTCCAGTGCAGAAGCGCATCCTGCTTTGGACAGCCGGGCAGAGAAGTCTGAAAGGTAGAATGGTCTGTCTTCTTTGTAGGTCTCTTGTGGACATTCTGGAAGCTGGCTTGTGTCTTTTTTGTACTCAATCTTTAGATATGGGAGAGGGTTCACGGCAAAAGAGAAAGGTGAGGGGAAAGATGAAGTACTGCTGAGACCTTTTTGCAGCAGTGCTGACTAAGGAGTGTTCTCAGCATTCCTTGGTGAGAAATGTTGTGATGTCAAGCTCCTAAACATGAAGATATCATTAGATTTGTTTTTAAGGGAGAGTACGCTGTGTAATAAAATATGCTGATAGTTTTCTTAAGGTGGTGTTACTTGAATATAGTAGAAGCAATAATTCATTTAAAGTCACAGAAGTCATATTGAAATAACTTAAATCATTGTAGCAAGGACATTGGCTGCAGAGGAGAAATCAGGAGGCTAAGTGGTGGGTATTCCAGGATGCTTTTGAGTATTTGCTATTGTAAGCTTCATGGTTTTAAATTGTTTTTGAATGTGAAACTTCAGTTTGTTGAATAGTCTTCATTCTATCTGGCATAAAATTGATAGGATATTTAGCTCATCTTGTGTTATCATATTCTGCCACAAAATAATGTTAAAGAGGAGGTGAAATGAAATTCCTAGAATCTGCATTTCATTTAATCATCACTTAGATTGGTAGAAAACATAAAAAACAATTCTGGAAGTGTAACTTACAAAGATTAAAATGTTACTTTGTGAGGAGAAGTTGATCTTCCTTCTTCTCTCCTTTTTTTTTTTTCTGGTGTTATGCATGAGTGAATACCTTTCATCTGTTACTGATAGATTTTCTTTACAATGTTGTAGTCTTACTTCATACTTTGAATTTCTCAGGTCAATGACTGTCTTGCATTTCCAGAACTCTGCAGGAAGCGGAAGAGCATACCAGGAAGAAAACGCTTGTCAGTGACTCCACTAAAACGGAGGAATCCCTTGTTTCAGGTTATGAGGAGTCAGATATCTTATCAACTCAGGAAGAGATGTTTCCTGAGAATCATGCAACAGGTAACAATAGATAAGCAAAGCCAAAATGTCCATCCCAGAGACAGTTACAAACATCATACCTACTTGATCTTTATAGACAGGTAGTGTTTTGGAGTATAGAGTGCCAGGAGTATTTTTCATGTAATTTCTGCTAAAATTGAGAACATTTTGGAAATGAAAAGCCACAGTCTCATTCACTGTAGTATGGAGCGATGTCTAAATGTCACTTCCTGTTAGAACAGTTACTTTCTTGTTAAATACATTTCATTTCCTTTCTTTCTGTGCCCCTTGAAGAGCAAACCCAAAACCTGCATTTTACCCTCTTCCAAAACTGGTAAGGCTCACCCTTTGTAGTGACACACCATGTAAATGTGGATAAGTAGTGTGGGCAAACTTGTGCCCAGTGGCATCTATACCAGTATGATCTTGTGAATGAACCTTCTCTATCCCGAAGATGCAGTAASAACCTTCTCCTCACGCTGAGTTGGTGGTCTGTGCAAGGTGTTTTTTCTTGCAAGAGCCTTGCCTATATTTGCATTCTAGTGCTGGATCAAATGTTGTGATATCAGAGCCATTGGGGATTTTTTAAAAATTCCCAGGTAGGAAGACTTGTACAGCCTAAAATCTGTTCAAATTTTTCTTTTTCATCTGAACTATTTTGTGCTTGCATTTCACATACTGAACTTTCATGTGCAGCTCATCACCAGCTCTGAAAATCAGCTTGCTGCCTATCTTGAGAAGGAGCTGTGCAATAGTATGAATTTAATTCCTCTGAATTTGTTGATCTTCCTGGTTATTGAYGATATTTTTATCTTCATTTCCTTCTGTTCAAAACAACTGCAGGGAGTGACTCTCTGATAACCAGGGTGGAAGAGGGAAGATCTCTGGCGTGCACCCCTGCCCGCAGTCTGCAAGTCCTGCAGCTCTCCGGACAGGCCATCGTTGTACAGGAGTGTCATTCCATGTAAGCAAAAAATCCCCAAACTATCGTGGCAGTAGTGCATTTCCCCTACTCTCTTCTTCGTTCAAGGACTTGTGCTTGATTGGTGTTTTAATTTTGTACTGTGAGAGGAGCATGGCCTTATTTTGCAATCAAATGAGCTTACAGTGGGCATGTGATCCATGAGTGTTTACCAGCCTCTTGCTGGTGAACACCTGACATGTGCTTTTCATGAGAAGATTCATATAGTGACAAGCTGGAGCTTGACAGGGGGAGAAATTAATGCATTTTTTTAGTGAGGTGTGGTTTTCATTTCCGCGTTCTCTTTTCTTGTTCCACAGTGTCTCTTCAGGCCTACTTATTCCTCCTCCCGTTTCCTTTGGACCCGATGCCCTTGTTCCCAGCAGTCCTACTGAACAGGAGCAAGCAAAAGGTGACATTTTCTGCGTATTGTCTGTGGCTGTGTTTCTTTGCTCTACTTTAGTCTGAGCTTACAGCCTTTTCAAAACCTATTAAAATTATGTTTAAAGAGTAAAGCAGGACTGAGAGCAGTGAAGGGGTAGATGAAGGGAGATTTGTATTTGTGACTGCTGTTTTTAATTCTCTGTCTGCTATTGTTATTTCCTGCGTAGCTGTCATACTAAAATTAGTATTATTGACTAGTCCCCCTTCATGTGAAAGATGGGAAATGTTTTGTGTGGCATACAGATTGCTTCTGGCAATTATCTTCCGTTTTTAGGGATGAGCCATTCTTGCTACAGACAGATACCTGTATTCAGTCTATACTGTTAGGGCAATAGGAAGGACAGGTAAGAATTACATTGGAACAGTTATTTTACCTTAACGTAGACAGCTTGCGCAATATTTGTAAACCTTTCATATGCTATAAGCGTGTGTCCTAGAATGTCATGCCTAAAGAGGGATTATTTGATAAAATACCTTGGTTCTTAAATATTTCTCTAAGCACCCATTATCCCATCAGGGATAAGATAACCATCCATGCAGACTTCTAATATGATACAAAATCAGCTATTCCTTTCTGTGAGATACCCATCTCAGACTGTGAAATGCTGTCAGAACGGATATTTTGTTAGCTTGGGTCTGAATTTTGTTGCATTTTAATAAAGACAAAATGAATAGAGAAACATCAGAAAAATGCTTTTTTTTATAAATTTCAGACACTGTTTTCTAATTGTAGAAGTTCTAGACCTGGACCAAAATAGTCATATGAATCTGTAGCAAAACATTAGCTTCTTTCTTTGAAAGTAAGAATATGGATGCTTTTGTTGATTTTTTTTTTTTTTTCTCTACAAAAAGAATTCCCCTGGAGATAAGATTTTACAAAGTTGAATACACCACCGAGGACGAATCTTTTAATGGAATGTTGGAAATTTAGGTAGAACACAAGAATTTAGTAGTAATATAATTTCTTCTTTTTCCAGATGAACAGATGGATATATCTATCCCTGCAGAAGGAAGAGAACTGATGCAGAAACAGAGAGGAGATACGGTCGTGGAGATGAGTGTCCCCTGCATTCCTCCAAGATCTCTTGTCCAGCCACAGGCTTCAACTCCGGTGTCCCAGAGTGCCCCAACCTTCCTTCCTGGATCTTTACCTATACCATCACAACCAGAGTTCTCTCATGTAAAGATTTATGTATATATATTTTCTAAGGTTTTTATACGGCTGATGCAGAACATATGTTTGGGTCAACCTCTGTTCTTCTGTGTTTAGCTTCCCTACTAAGCTGGTTCTCATAAACCTCCCTCTTCCCATCAGTCACAGTATATATTAGTCATAGTGTGTGGCAGTTTTCCCTGCAGAGAAAATGAAGAACAGCTTAGGAGGGCATAGTGAGTTAGTGAACATAGAAGCTGTTGTCTTAAACTGTGCTAGAAACTTCTTTTGGTGCTTTTCTTTCCTCCCCTCTAAGAGAAGACTGCTGGCTTCTTATGCTGAACTCGGCGTTCCGCATCTCAAACTGCATCATAAGTTAGGCTTTTATCAGGCAAGACTGTAGTATCATTTGTCATAGAGAAAGGGAATCTGTTCCATTATAAAATATTTGTGTTCTCCTATTAGGCTAGAATTTATTTACTGCATTTTTCAAGTTGCTTAAAATTAGAATACCAATTTGCTATCAGTTGTTTCCCTTGTACATTTTGTTTCTGGAAATACAACTGTTCAAAGAGATTTAACAGACAGTTTATGCATTTATACCTTAAGATTATGAATTTCATCAACTCACTAGAAATTTCACAGTGCTTCTCCTTAGCTGAAAGCAGCATTCACATTGATAAAATGGATATAACAGAGAATCTTTCCAGAGCCCTTGATTGTTTGAGTAAAAATAGCTACTAATTTGCCATATTTGCCCTGTATTTTGTGATTTGGTAGTGAAAAGTACCGAGTCTGATTTTGCCACAGACATATCTCAATAGCAATGTGTTTCTCAGCAAAAATAGGTCAATCGTGGCTCATATAAATGGGTGGCAAAGAAGTGTTGGATTTTCTGTTTTCATTGGTTGTTTTTTAATCTGCAGTTTTGTGCTAAGATTGCTCTGCTCCACAATCCAGTGTAATGTTTTAGGAATAAGAAGTAAACAATCCTACTTGGGATGCCCTAATATTCCATGCCCTGTCTTTTTCATTTTAGGATATCTTTGTTCCAACTCAGAGTCCGGAGAAGAAGCATGAAGGAGAAGAAAAAACTGCCGCTTTAACCCCTTTATACTTACCAGGAGATCTCTCTGGATCCACAGATGCTTTGTCAAAGATGTCTACAAATGACTCTGTGTCACAGCCTCCCGAGTCCTGTAAACTGATGCTTTCTGCAAGTGCACGTAGCCAGCCCATGAATATGGACGTCAGTTCGGTCTCTCTGAACACGGGCCAAGATAGTGAGACCACACAGGTAGAGAGGATTTCTGAATGCAAAGCCTCAGACTCAAGACACTGTTCTGTGGAGAATGACATCATAAAACTGAGGGTGAATGCGGGTGATCGAGCACCCTCTGAAAACTATGGAAAAGCAAAAAAGGAGGATGTAGAGACTACGGGAATACGTGCAGGACAGTTTGCTAGTTCAGGTGTTGCAGGAGATGGGCCATTAGCCCCTACAGCTCATCGGGAGATCAAATGTGTTTCTGGAAGTCAGGCTGCTGCAGATCAGCCCGGTTTGCCGGAGATTTTGTCATGTGCTCAGGGTAGAGAAGCACAATCTGAAGATTTTCCTTTGGAAGAGGCTTCTGAACCTGAGGCAGTTCCTGAGACTCAGTGTGAAGAACAAGACGAAAAACTTCAAACAAAAGAGAAGCAAATAAAGGAAGACACATCTCTTGTTAATGTAACACTTTCTCCTAGGTTTATTCTTGAAAGGGAAGGACAGTGTAATGAACATATGGAATTGAAATTTGCTGATGATTCGTGTAAAAATAGCAAAAATATAGCCCAGGAATTAGAAAAGGTTGGACCAGGATGTCAGGGAAAAGAAGCTTCGAAAGATTTTGCTTTAGGCACTGGAGAGGCAAAGAACATGGATGAGCTGTCCTTTAAGGCTGTTGCAGAAAACATGGCAAAGCTCAATAAGGTTTTAGCTAAGCCTTCTGTAGGGGAGTTACTGGAGCAGCACAACAACTTGTTTCCAAAGTTAAAGAGCGATGTTCAATTGGAAGTGGCATCATGTGCCCAAAACCATCCAGGTTGTTCAGAATTGGGACAGGTAGTGATAATGAACAATCAGCCATCGCTTCAAGAGAGAGGGACTGAAACACAAGTGACTCAGCATGAGATCGAGATGCCAAAGAATATGGAGGATACTGTTACGACAAGGATTTTAGAGCAAGAGCAGTTGCAGCCACAGGAGAAGGCAAATTCTAAATCACCCAATCCTTCCAGTGGTGAGTGAATTTAGGTTAATAGTTCACAGGTGTATATTTTGAATATACAAAACAGATATTCACTTATTGAAAGCAAGTTGAGCTGTCTCTCAAGAGCAACATTACACCTTACTGTGGGAAATGCAGAAGCGTGACTCTTTGTTTTCCCCTCTCGTGTCACACTAGTGCAGAGCAAGAATGATTAAGTGTTTCTTGTTCCTGACTCACTTTTTTACGGTAGAAACACAGGGCGGCTTGAAAACTTGAAATGTTGTGACCTTGGCAATGTTTAGGGATTTTTGTGACTTCTCCCTCACTAAAGAAACAGTAGTGTCCTTGAAAGGAAAAGGGTGTGTGGTAGTCACATACACCGTTGTAGGTCTCCCTATTTTCTTTTTCTCTTTTTTCGTTCTCAGAGGACAGTTTTCTTCGTGGGAGTGTACAGAGCAACTTTGAGCTAGAAACTAATATAGCAATATTATTTTGAGATTATTTTAAAGTAGAATGGCTTTTCACTTGCATGCAAGCTGTGGCTCAGCAGGTATTACCATGACTCGTTGAAATTCCTTAATATGCTCTGTGTCTTTATACAAGATGCGGGATACTATACCTGTGTTTTGTGGAGCTTTTGTCTTTTAGCTGTCTTCCTTTTAAAACAGTTCTCCAGTCCTTAAAGGAGAATGAATGAAGAATGCAGGAACATGATTTTAGTGTCAGAAAACATATTTGCCCTCTACGAAGTTTGTTTGCAAAAGGGAAAGACTGTAGGACCTCAAATGTTATTTAATGTTAAGTAGAATGCTGGAGTTTTTGCTACAATATTCCTAATTTCGTGTAACAGAAAGAGGGAAAAGTAGCTTTACATTATAGAAAATAATGCTTTGAGGGGATCTAGTCAAAAGTCTGGTCAGGAAATTCAAAGGTATTTTGACTCCATTGTATTTTGTGATCTCAGATGAGCTTTTCTGTGAATCAGTCCAGGGCATTTGGGACTGCATGTTTTTGAAGACCTTTCGGCATAGTCAGGAGAACAGTAGTCAGTAGCAAGATAAACAATTTTCACTGACAGAGATTTTCCACATAAAATGTGAGGCATATCAGAGCAGCTGTTCAGAGGGGTTTTGTACAGCACCAGTGTTACACTTTTCCCTTTTTCCACAGCATGGTGAACCTGTGCTTTTGATATTTGAGCTAAAGTAGATCCTTGAATTTACTAATTCTGGTGCTCTGTGGTCTTTTAGGTACCCCATTTTGTTTTACTTTGCCGAAGGAGGGTGATGTCATTCAATCCTTAACCAGCATAACACCACCCCTGACTGGCCATCTTAAAATGGGACCCAGGAGACACAGTACACCAATTGGTGAGTTTGACCTGAATGGCTCTGTTCTGCAACAAAAGCCTGGAAGCTTTTGATTCGTGGTGCAGGATCTAATAGGATAACTCAAACCTACCTTGGCAAAAAACATTTCTACATTCCTGTTCCATGGGAAGGGCTCTTCTCCACTGATTCCTTGTCACATTTTCTCAGTCTCTAGCGAAGGTGTTTGCTCCCTGAGTACACAGTCATATGGAGTGTGTCTTCCTTGTGCTCACTGTGGTCCTGCATTGAAGAATCTAAAAGAGCCTTCTGAGTAGCAAAAGTGCTTAGGCTACAAGAAGATCACAGCCAGTGCTCATCATCTTCTATGAGAACTTTCTCTGCTAGGTTCACAAAACAGCACCTCTCGAGTGCTAGATGAAAGGAACATTGTTCTGCTTGGGTAATAGTAAATTATTCTGTCACAAGCCAAGGATAATACCTGTGCTACAGAACTTTCACGCTTCAGATCTCTGGAAAGGAATTTCCGCAACTCACCCGTTACTAATAATGCGTGCAGTGAAATGTCTTCAAACCAGAACTAGGACCTCAATCCCAGCAATGTGAAAGTCACTAGCTACCTCTGGTTTCTTGTTTTTGTTTTTCTGTTTTCAGTGGATGACACGTGCCCAGACAGCACGATAGCAACCAGTGATGTTACAGCAGAGGGCACTATGGGGACCAACAATGTTACTGTGGAAAGTGCAGTGGTATCAGCAGATGTATCAGAAGTGTGTGAGAAAGGAGAGTCTGGTGTGGTTCCTGAGTTGGGTGCAAAACTTTCTCTGCGAATGATCCCTGTAACCCCTGTGAAAGATGGGAGCGAGGAGTCCTTGCCATTCAGCTTGGAAAGTAAGAGGATGAAACCTGAAATGTATGGGTCCTGTTGGATCTCAGCCCTAACTCAAAACCTTTCTGTGGTATTCCTCAAGACAGTCACTGAGTCCCTATAATTTTTCTCATTTTTCCTTTTGGGCAGTGTTACTTAAATTTATTTCTCTGTTTCTGCAATGTTCTGAGCAAGGATGGAGTGAGAGGAGAGGCTTCTGTTGTGAGGAAAGGTATTTCCAGCAGACTAAAAAATGTATAATGGCAATAGTACAGGACAGGAAGTTGAGGTTTGATTGTGTTGGGAGGGAAAAGATTGATATATATATACATACATATATATATATATTTAGAAAAGAAAGTATAATCGTGGAATGGTTTGGGTTGGAAGGGACCTTAAAGATCATCTAGTCCCAACCCCCCTTGCCATGGGCAGGTACACCTTCCACTAGGCCATGTTGCTTCAAGCCCCATCCAGCCTGGCCTTGAACATTTCCTTGAACAGAGTTGGGGCAGCCGCAGCTTCTTCATGCAGCCTGTGAAAGTGCACCACCACCCTTGCTGGGAAGAATTTCTTTCTAACATCTAATCTAGATCTCTTGTCTTTTTATTTAAATGCTTCCCCTTGTCCTATCTCTATCTGCCCATAGAAAAAGACTCTATCTCCCTTTTCTTTAAGAAGTCTCCTTCTAAGTACTGAAAGGCCACAGTGAGATGTCCCTGGAGCCCTCTCTTCTCTGGGCGGAACAACACCAGCTTTTCCAGCCTGTTTCCATAGGAGGGATGCTCCAGTCCTCTGATCATCTTTGTTGCTTCCACTCCAGACAAAAACGTTTGATGGGATTTTAATCAGAATAGTGGCATTCGGCCTAATAGTCTAAAACTTGTAGAAACTTCAGTCTGTTCTGAGAAGTTGGGCAGAGAAGCCTGGGCACCTTTTTTCTGGTGTTACTCAGCCTTCTTCACTGAGGATATGGAGCTGGGAAAGGTCAGAAGAGTTGTCTTGGATGACACCAAACTCATCTTTCCCTTTCTTGTTTCAGAGCCTGCAGCCAGTGACGGGGAAGATGGATCCTCTGCTTCTGTTGAGGCTTGTGCCAGGTAACGGGGCTTCTTGCTGTGCAGAGTTAATACAAAGGTCTGGGTAGATCCTTTTTCCACACAGTATCAGCAGCAAGCAAAAAAAATTAGAAGCAGACACAGAAGCAAGGAACACTTTTAGCAGTATACATGACGTTAACTCTGTAGCTCTTGCAGCAGGTTTTACTTATATAGCCAAGGTGGTAACCCCACTTGCTTGTTCATTATGGGCTTTGTGGTTCCCATGAATGACAGCATTTTCCCTCTGCCTGGTTGTAGTCAAAGCCAGAAATTCATGTCTTGTGCAGTCCAGAATGCAAGTCTGCCTTATCCATCTCTTGAATTTCAAATGTGTGGGTTTCTGCTTTCTTTCATGGTGCAATTTTCTGCAAAGAATGTCTGAGAAGTTCTGAAAGAGAATTACCTTTTTGATACAAAGCTGATGGAGACATAATCACTTCATGGATATACAGAAATCACAGGTTAAGATGATCACCAAAACATTGAGTTATTCCCTCAGTCTTTGTATGTATGTATCTTCTCTCACATTTAATGTCTAGCATTGCTTGATTTTAGCTTTTGGGAAGTATTGTTTGTAAGTCCTAATAGAAATCTGAGTAGGAAGACAGTGACCTGTAGTCATCCGAGTGAAGCTCAGTGGTTTGAAGTAGTGAGAAAATTTAGGAATAAATTTTAGGATTAAATAAAATAGAAATGAAATTAGGAATAAATCAGTATCTATTCTGACAGGATTGCATGCTAGATGGTAATCGTTCCTCAGTGCTGAGGATGAGCAATCGTTGTCACTGGTTGAGGATGGGTTGCCTTGGTAGGTATGGGATGAACATGAATTCTCAGGGTCTGCTTTATGACTGTCATTCCCAGTGTTTTTGCAGTATCATGAAATTCCTGAGAAGTAACCCCTAAAGGCTCTAACTGTGTCTCCTGATGGGTACCAGAGGTAGTAGATGCTGAAACTTCTGATGGTGCTGTAGTTTTCCACACAACATTTTCTGCAATTGTTCCATTGCTCTCGGCTTTTAGGGTGTCTGCAGAAATGACAGAAATGCTTATGCAATTGCAGCTTCTTTCCTGATCTTTGAGACAGATCATCTCACTCATTCTGTGGCTGTGTAGGTCAACAAACTCAGTACTCTTTGTTGCTTTCCCAAAGAGCTAGAGGCTTTTTGTTTTGCTGTATAAAGGTTTTTCTCACTTTCTGATGTGTTTTTGTTTGTTTGTTTGTTTGTTTGTTTGTTTGTTTTAAATCTGCACTGCTAGCTCCCAGAAAGCATCATCTGTATTTAGTCGTGTCTGTGAAGTTCATCGAGAGGATGAGGCCAGAGGTCATGGTCTTTCCACTTCTCCGTTTAGGTAACTCCTCACAGTCTTTGCCTGCCAGTCCTGGTTGGATTTATATCCACATGTGCATTTTCTACATCAAAACAATTGCACTAAGCCATTTTCTTTGGGTGACTTAGAAGGTTGGGGACAATGGGGTAAGTATACTAAATTTGTATGTTTGCATCTCACATGGTAAATCAGTTTTGACTGAGCAGCCATGTGATTCAGGAAGACTGATATGCTTCAGCAAAGTCTTGGGCTTGGGAGAATTGAGATTATACTTAAGGCTGTTTAAATACCTTTTCCATGTCCTCTTCTAAGATCTTCTGACCGGTTTTGTTTGTTGTTGTTGTTGCTGTTGTCTCCCTTCCAAGTCCACTGATTTTTTCTGTCTCTGGTTGTTTTGAAAGGGACTGTACAGCTGCATATAATGGTGATAGGGTTGCTGCCTGGAAGACTAGAAGTAGAAATCTGCTTCTTCAGTGTTTTCCATTCTGTCTTTTGATGGTACAATGAGGTCTTGGTCTGTGTAGAAAGAGTAACCTATGTTTTCAACAGTTATACTAAAGTCCATAATGAATAGGGAGTTCCAGTGCTGGGTGAGGTACAGCCAAAAGGGAACAGAGTCGCTTCTCAAAATCTTCAAGGGAAGCCAAATATATACTTCCAGTAGGGCTCTGTATAGTGTCCCATGTAGTACCTGACAGAGGCAGTACTTTTGGTGGAGCAGAAGAATGCTAATGAAAACATTAGACGTCATTTGTGTTTATGCTGCTGGGTCTTGCTGCACGTGATTATCAGTTTCAAGCTAATCAAGCACTGGAGCAGCCTGCAGTTACTTTAAGATGACATGCTTGAAGCAGGTTTGCATAGTTGGTGCCTAATGGGTGGAACGTAGCAAGAAATTTTGTATTTGACTTTGTAGTTCTGTACAATGTCAGCCATACATTTTGCTACCATGTGTATCACTTGTGAAGTGTTGAAAAGTTTTTTTTGTAATTTGAAATCTCTAGAGTTCTGTGCAATCCTAAGAAGCAATCGAGTGATTGCCAGTGTCGTTTTGTTAAATACTGCTTTTACTTTTAGTGGCAGCATATTAGTTATCTTGTTTTCTTAATAATTTTGATCTGTGTGTAACTGGTTTGCAGGGGGGATTTGTTCATTTTTCCTGGCACACAAGGTGCTGAATTATATACAGCTCCCAGTGACTGGCAGTACCAGCAACACAAGGCAGATGACAGTGGTGGACAGATCCTAAATCCTCAGAGGATGCAGCAGGACTGTCACCGACAGTCTTCTGGTGCAGAGGATGGAGAGTCTATGGAGACTGATGTTGTAAGCACTCAGGCAGAAGATGGGAGAAGAATTCCAAGAAAACAAAATAAGGCTGTTAAAATTTATCAAAGTCAAGAGAGGTGGGAAAACATCAAGAATGAAGGTATCCAGACTACAGCAGACTATCTTTTTACCCCAACAACTGTTACATCAGCAACACAAACATCCGAAGAAATCTGTAGACTGGTGGAAGTGGGAACCAGTATGTCTGGGCAAAGACCTGGGCAGCGAGATGTGAATGTTCAAACTGACGAGAGTGGGGAAAAGCTTGCCAACGCCTCTGGAGACAACATGGACTCATTGCACAGTCAGGTGGGATGAGGGCTGCCTGTATTTAATTGCTTTAGAACAGTAAAGTATCCCTTCAGCCAGTAAATTCACTAACATTTGGTTCTCTTGTCGAAAAAAGGCAAAGGACCGCTTCAAAATGTTAATGTTGCAAGCTGCCCTGGATCAACTGCTAAGTTAGCAATACTCACTGGGCAGCATACATTTGGGAAGTAAATGTCTCCATATTTATTTTCTGGAAAAATGTGACAAGTTTTGATTGGTTGGTTGATTTCTTTAGGGGCTGTTTTTTTTGGGTGCAGGTATAGTTAACACTGTAAAAATTTTTTCACTTTTTGTTGGCCAGAGATGGGAGTTGCACGAGATGTTGAGTGAAGGGTTTGATGCTTTGTGTTTTGCATCAACCAACTTTTGATGTCTTGTTCTGTTGTTCCATCTGATGTTGGTGGTAAATGCATCGGGGGGGAACTCCTTCAGAAAAATTTTGTAACAGGATGCATAACTTCCAATTAGTATTTCAGAAAGTACTGCAGAACCAAAACCCCCCACTGTTCTGCTGTTGCAGTTTGTTTATTTTCTTATCGACTGAAGACGGGAAAAATTTAAAATTGTTTTTTCACTAAACCCAATTTAAGACTAAATCACGTCGTGTGGGACATAGGAGATTAACAGGGCCGTAAAAAGACAGTACAAGATTGATGTGATATGTCTGAGAGTCTACTCAATCAAAGAGTATCGGAAGCCACGCTAAACAAGTTTGCTGTTTCCTCCTTGGACTGCTATGATTTGCCTTCCTCTGCCCGTCAGCAAGATGTGTTCAGTTCTCTTTTGTTTAGGGTCTCTTGTGTTGTTGCATCTAATTTATAACAAGATGCTTAAAGGTTCCCTTCTCTTGTCCTTTAATGTGGTATGAAGAAACTGTACTGCAGAAGTTTATTTGCTTTAGGTTGTGATCTGTTTTGTCCTTACTGTATCCTCTTCATTGCAGGGAGAGGAGGAATTCAACTTTCTTCACCCACCCAAAGGCCAAGTTCAGCATCGCCACATGCGAACTATTCGAGAAGTGCGCACTGTCATCACACGTGTTATAACAGATGTTTACTACATCGATGGTGCAGAGGTGGAACGAAAAGTAGTCGAGGCAAGTTTCTGTTTTCATGGTTAAATGGAGTGAGATATTGGCTGAAAAATAGAAGTCGTTAAAATGAGAACGAGTTACGGTTGCAGAAAATGAGTTGAATGAACAAGTCTGTGTGCTGTGATGGCAAGGGTTTTTACGACCAAACTTGCACACCATTTAATGAATGGCAAAACCTGTGGTTTTGATGCTGGTGTGTTTCATGCCTGCTACTGTGTTCTGAAGATACACTGAAGTCCCAAAGATCTCACCAAAAGGCTTCACTATGTGCATCCAACTATTTTGAAATAGGTCTTGCAGTTTTGCCAGAATTAGAGAATTATTTGCCAGAATAGAGACATTTCAGCATGAGCAGAAATTTGATTAGTAAGCAAAAAGCGCTTTTGCCTGTGAAACTAAACTGAGAAAGTTTAGCCTTTTGCAGGTCGGTGTCAATTTTAACCACAGTCTTTTGAGTCCTGTATACCAGATTCTGTTAGCGGTCTGCAAAAATCAATTTAAAACTAAGGAACAAACTAGCCTTTTATTAGTACATCTGTGTTGTAGTATGTGCATTCGTTAATTGGAAAGTCTTTAGGGAATCACAAAAGATAGCTGAGAAATGCTGATTTGATGGGCACTGTAATCACATTAGCCTGCTAGCAATACAGTGTTACTGCTAATCTGATATAAAGGTAAATAAGATGAGAGTCTGCTGCTGTGTAGTCACAGTGAGTAAAGACAAAAGGATAAATTGGTTCAATACTTTCGCACGTGATACTATACGTTAAATTCCTTATTGTAACATCAAAATGGGGAATTAAGTGTCCTGGAACATGCTTATGTAGGTTGTGTGATCTTAATCGTATAGCCATTTCTACTTAATCTACTGATACTTGATGGCACTATTTTGTAGGTACATGTTTTTATGTACGTAAAACTTTATTAGTTCCAGATGCCGAGCTGTCTGAAATTGGTCTTGGATTATGATCAACCAAAGGCTCCTAGTGCTTTATGTATTTGTTGCCGTCTCACACTGTTGAAGGGTGGGAATTATTCAAAGCCAGGCCAATTAGATATCAAGCCAGGCTCTGTGCTCTTGTTAGGGAAATTTACCTGTCCGACTGCCCAGGAGCCCCTCTGGCAGTCATAACTGCACTGCCTGAGCTGGGATTGAGGCCCCTTCCCAGWGGATAGCTCCAGTGAGCAGATGGGTGCCCCGCTTGACTCCCTACACGTCCCACACTCACACGGTCACAACAGGTTTCCTCACCGGCTTGACTCCAGCTTTCCCATAGCATTGTCTGCTGTGGATCAGCCCAGACTGCATGGCTGTCATCAGCTTCATGAATGGGGTCTCAGCTTGTCTGCATTTTGGGCTGGTGGTTGTAAAGCTTCTGTCTAGCATTTGCGTCACCTTAGACAAATCTTTTTGTTTCTTTTAAGGAAACTGAGGAGCCCGTAGTGGAACGTCAGGAATGTGAGACCGATGCGTCCTCGTCTAGAACTGCAGTGGGCTCGTCACTGAACTCAGGGGACCTCGGTGATGTCAGCTCCTTCTCGTCTAAGGCCTCAAGTCTCCATCGTACTTCCAGTGGAGCAAGCAGTGGTCACTCTGCCATGCACAGTGGCAGCAGCTCAGGGCGAGGAACTGGAGCTGTCAAAGGGAAAGTGTGTGGGACAGAAACCGGAGAATTTGCTTTACCCACTGGCAGAGGCATCTTAGGAAAATTGAGGTAAGTGCAGGGTCTTGGAAAAAGAAGAACAGATATTTTGCAGAAGCAAGCATCTGGCTTGTGAGTGTGAAGCAGGGTAGACCTAAATCAAAAGTTTTCTGGGAAAGATATGGCTTGATAAACAGAAATAAGGAGGTAGTATTTGCTTTCACATCTGTCCTTCCCAAAGGAGCAGTTTTTTAGCTTGTGAGGCATTGCTTTGCAGTTTAGCAGCGATGAGGCAAACTTCTGGATATGTTGTGAGATGATCGAGAAAATGGGAGGATCCTAGTGAGCTGACGTTTCTTCTCAAAATAGTTAACTCATAAATTCTCTAGCCCTAGGAAGGGAGCTGGACAGCCTGCATCTCCACTCAGAGTTAGCCAGACAGGAGCACTGCCTTGTGAGGAAGAGGAGGACTCTGTGCCTGGCACTCGTCAGGCTGGCAAATCACCTGTGACACCTCGTGGACGAGGAAGAAGAGGCCGCCCACCATCTCGAACAACAGGAACAAGGTATCCTAGAAAAAGAAGACTAACTTTAATTTATTGCCAAAAAATGGAATAGGGAATTTCTGTCTTAATGTGCTAAAGGAAAAGGAGTACTGAATATTTCAGGGGTTAGTTTTTAGTGATATCGTGTAGCAGCTGCAACCACCTCACCCAAGTATTTTATACTTAGCAATTGTTTTTTTCAGATCTTTCTGGAAATGCCTTTTTTTTTTTTTTTTTTTTTTTTTTTTTTTTTTTTTTTTTTTTTTATTTCTTTTGGGACTGTTTTTTTCTACAGAGATTTAGCTGGACTGCCCAGTATGGAGGATCTCTCAACTACAGCATCACCGGAGGAGAAATCATTTACTCGTTCAGTTCGCCTGCCAGATGAGGGAGATAAATCTGACACTTCTGGCTTCTGTGCCTTACGTCGAAGTGACTCTCCAGAAATCCCATTACAAGTGGTGACTGGTCCTTCGGACTGTGCAGATTCATCCTCTGGGAGCAGCTTTGTGGGCCTTAGGGTTGTAGCGAAGTGGTCCTCAAATGGGTACTTTTATTCTGGGATGATTACCCAAGATGTTGGAGCTGGAAAGTACAAGCTACTCTTTGATGATGGCTATGAATGTGATGTGCTAGGAAAAGATATTTTACTCTGTGATCCTATCCCACTGGAGACAGAGGTGACCGCACTCTCAGAGGATGAGTACTTCAGTGCAGGTAAGAGCAGTGCTTGAGTTTTATCCTTGGTATTCCGAGTTGCTGAATGTAGGGGGAAATGGGTGCTTGTCGAGGAGGATGAGAACTCTGGGCATGGCGGGCTTACAGGTGTTATTTGCTGTCTTGTCAGGTGTGGTGAAGGGACACCGCAAGGAGTCTGGAGAGCTATACTACTGCATTGAAAAGGAAGGCCAGAGGAAGTGGTATAAACGAATTGCTGTTATCCTGTCTCTGGAACAAGGAAATAAGCTGCGGGAGCAGTTTGGGCTAGGTCCTTATGAACCTGTCACGCCCCTGACCAAAGCAGCTGACATCAGTCTTGGTAAGGGAAGGTGCTGTTGAGCTGCTGACTGTGCTGCTCTGTCTTGTGCCTTTGAGATAATTCTAGTACCTGATCTGAATTAGCAGTGTTTAAATATTTCCAGGTATTCAGTGATGCCATTGGTTGGCACTTTATAGTGAGATCTTTGAGATCCTTGTATTTTTTACCATCAGAGACTTAGTGCTGTTGACTGGCTTGTGGAAAGCAGTCTGCTTCTAGGACAGTGATGCTTCCTATACTTACATACACTTGGTGGATGGCTGCTTTGATACAAAGTCCCAGTGGTACTGGGAGGAAAAGACACAAGCAGGGTACAGGGTTTGAGAAGAAAGATGTATTTTTTCTGCTTTCCTCTGTCAGAGAGTGGTGGCGCGTATTTTCTAAGTACCATTGAGGTCAGTCACTTCTGTACAGATGGGTAGGGTGAAAGCTTGTGGAGTTTGGTGACAAGTCCATTTCTAATCCCTGCATACTATATTGCAGATAATCTGGTGGAGGGGAAGAGGAAGCGACGTAGTAACCTTGGTTCTCCCAGCACTTCCGGCAGCAGCACAACTCCCACTCGTAAAGGGCAGGAGAGTCCGCGTGTCCCACCGGTCTCACTGTCTGGGAAAAGGAAACTTATTGCTTCTGAAGATGAGCGATCCCCAGCTAAACGTAGCCGCAAGTCAGCAATGATAAAGCCTGGTGAGAATCTTATTTTCTGCTCTTAAACTTGCATTCATCTAGGTTTTTCCTCCCTGGTATTTCTGTAATTGATCTTTCTGATTCCCATAAGTAAAAAGTAGATGAGATTGCTTTTTGGTTCTGCAGGATTTGAGACTGATTCTCCCTGGATGCATTCAGTAGCCAGGGATATTTTTAGCATAGTCTGAGTACTTACCTGCCATCTTTTCAGTTCTGCCTCTTAGAAATGTTCTGAGTTTATGTTGTGATTTATCTCTCTCCTTTCTTATCTCTTTAGTCGGTCCTGAAAGCTGTTAAAGGGATCCCTCACAGCAGTCAGGGTTGTCTGAGGATGTTGATAAGACTGGCAAACTTGTCCCATTAGTCCCCCATGTTTTGATTTGAAGGTTCTTTGCAACCAGCCAGAAAGATGAAAGGTCCTACCTAGCCTAGTGTAATCCTAGCCCAATCCTGCATCTCTGTGTCTCCTCCAGTAAAATATATGAGTTGAACAGATTCCCCAGGTAACCTTAAATACTTACGGTATTGCTGTCTCTACAGGGGCTGTGAGAGCTGGAGAGTTTGTAAGCACCGGTGAAGGTAGAGATGCTGCAGATCCCCCGGCACTGGAAGGTGACCGTGGACCCTTGCCCCACAATAAGACCCTCTTTTTGGGCTATGCCTTTCTTCTCACTATGGCAACACCAAGTGACAAATTGGTCAATCGCCAGAAGTCATCAGATGGTCCTACAGGGAGTAGCGAGGAGGAAGAAGGTGAGGCAAATTTTACCTGTTGCATTTTCAAGTGAAATGCTGTGTCTTTAGGAAAAATGCTGGATACTGTATGATCAGACATTTGTGTAAGTATTTGTTCTCCCTTTGGCTCTTTAATCCTTTGCAGAAAGGACCTAAGACTCAGTCTCTGATTTAGCCAACTTACGGCCTAAGATGTTGCAAACCTCAATGATGATCATAGGCCTTTTCAGCAAGCTAAGAAAGGTGTGAAAATTAGTGAGGTCAGCAGTGTCACAATAGTATAATGTAAGGATGGTTTTGAGAGATAAGGGAGTGCTGGCAAATGCACAACTTTAAAGTGAAGGGTTGCTCCAATTAGCCTTTGCTGGTGTCATGTTCCATGTCGTGAAAGAAGTGACAAGGTGCTGTCCTTTCTGCTGCCTCTTTTTTTTTTTTTTTTTTTTGGGGGGGGGTGGGGCGGGTCACTCTTTCAATGGTTTTCTCTAGATATTCTTGGGAGAAGGGCTGGGATCCCTTACTGGAATGGATGAGGGCTCTGTTGACTGAAGTGCAGGAACATAAGCAGATATATTATAGTCAAAAATTGAACTTTGTGCTAGATTTTTTAGAGATGACTCCATACGATAAACATTACATAGCACAACAGCTGCGAGCAGGAGCTGGCTATATCCTGGAAGACTTCAATGAAACTCAGGTAAGGGCTCACTTACTAATCTAGAACAACAGTTACAGAATACTTGGGACTGGAAGGAATTTCTGTAGCTTATCTTGTCCAACTGCTCTGCCAAAAGCATGATCAAATAGACCAGATTGCCTAGGTCCTTAGGTTTTGAGTATCCTCAAGGATGGAAATAGCAGAGCTTCTCTGTGCAGCTTGATCCAATTAGAAAAATTAAAAAGAATTTCCTGTATTTCAGTTTGTAACTGTTGCTTCTTGTCCTTTGAGTGGATGACACTGAGAAGGGTCTGGCTCGATCTTTTGTACATCCTTGGATCAGTCATGAAGATGTATTAAAAAGACCACCCAGGTGTTCCCTTTTTGAGCTTTAACAAGCTCAGCTCTCTCAGCCTCTTCTGGTATGTCAAGTGCTCCAATGCCCAGGCCTCTTAGTGGTCCTTGGCTGGACCTGCTCCAGAATGTCTGGTTTTTTTGGTATACTGCAGAAGCTGGGAGTGGATGAAATACTCCAGACGTGGTCTCACCACAGGTCTGGGCATTGGAGCACTTAGAGGTAGAGCTCTTCACTTACCAGATCTACTTGGACAACTAATGTAATTTAGTGTGGCTTTTACTTAATTTTTTAATAAAGAGGGAAAATGGTTCTTGGAACATCTTGCTTGAGAAAGCAGTCTTGTCTAGTGACTTAGTGAGTCTCAGACTAAAAGGTAAATCATCTCCTCTGTCTGAACTGGAAGAGGGCTATGATACAAAAACTACGTGGAACTGGTATTGCCTGTGAACTGCAGAACTTGGAATAGGTGATAATTCAACAAATTCTGAAAACAGTAGTACCTTTCTCTAATTCACCTTTCACATAATATGGCTGTAAAAATCAGGGTTTCTTCTTCCGTTGTTTAGCAGCAGGATAATTTTGGGATGGGGCTTTTGCAAGCATTGTCTCCTGTTTACACGCTTTCTTGTCTGCCCTGAAGTGTAATGCGGCATACCAGTGTCTTTTAATTGCGGACCAGCATTGTCGAACTCGGAAATACTTGCTGTGCCTTGCCAGAGGGATCCCTTGTGTGTCTCATATCTGGGTCCACGATAGCTGTCATGCTAACCAGCTTCAAAATTATCGGAATTACCTTTTGCCAGCTGGATATAGCCTCCAGGAACAAAAATTGCTAGAATGGTGAGTGCCAAATAACCATGATCTGTGGACTCTTGGAGAAAAGTATTATGCTTGGGAGGCTCTTGAATGTGTATACATTCTGAAGGTGACCCTAGTACTTTTCCCTATATCTTCTCTTCCATAGAGAAATGGCACTTCCATCTCTTTCCTTGGATTTACAGTGACCTGTAATGCCAAGGCACATTTGGGTGCCATATACACAAAAACCAAAGTCTCCTTTGAAGTAAGAAAGGTGTCAGTCTTCTCATGAGGAAGACAGAATTCATACTAGGCTTCCCACATCCTTGACCAAGTGCTCTAATTGCTCAGGAGAGGATAAAGGAGAGCAATATTACATTAAATTCCTTTTCCCTTGGTACATTTCAAAGCTAGTTTCTGCATTTTCTGTGGAGTCTAATCCAGGAAGTTTGTTCTGAGATGACACATGATGTCCAACTCCTTAGGCAAGCTGAGGGGCAGACACGAATTTGTAGATTGTTGTAGGCTTTTGGGCAGGAGATTGATGTCTTCCCGCTCAGCCCTGTCAAAGTGGAAGCATCTTGGATATGCACAAAAAAGGTGGTTTGGGTTTAGGGAAGAGTTTAGCCTAACTTTGGATATAGGCTGCTGCACACACACCCCAGTGATGCTGTCTAGCTCTGTTTTGCTCTGCGTAAATGATAGCTACTCCGAGTACTTCGGGAAGGGTGGCAAGAGAGCAGGTCATTGTGTGCAAGATACTCAAAGAACGTGTATGGGAGCAAATCAGGTGACTAGACTACTGGATATTCTTAGCAGTCTGCATTTCATTTTACTCTACAGGCACCCACGAGAAAATCCATTCCATAACCTCAAGGTTCTCCTGGTGTCAGACCAGCAAGAGAACTTCCTGGATCTGTGGTCTGAAATCCTCATGACTGGGGGAGCAGCATCTGTTAAGCAGCATTACTCAAATGCTCACAACAAAGGTACTCATTGGCTGATATCTCAGAGAATACTGTGCCTCTGTGCTTTAAAAGCACGTAGGATGGTTTACATGGTTGTCTGTAAGTAGAAAGGATGGCAAAGGGCATAGTGATTACTCGTTACTTGACGGTAATCTGTATATAGATTACATCTMGGAGACCTACCATGCAGAGATGCTGCAGCAATTCAGATCACAAGCCATCAGCTTCTAGTCTATGTTGAAATGGGACGTAAGCAAGAGTTGCCCCCGGACCTTCTGTAGGCCTCTCAAATTGTGCTTCCCTTGCCTTCCTGAACTCAGGTGTTTCTCCCTCTCCATATGGGGTGTAGGCCCCAGCACTCACAGCTGGAAGTTGGGACTCAGGGTCATGCCTATACTGTTGGCTACCGGTTTTCTCTTAATTTTTAACTGTACTAAAAGGAATATTTTCTTGCTAAGTGCAGGGTTGCTGCTAGGCATGTCTTAACTTTTACAAAGAGACTTTTACAAATCACTGCCTAGGAATGAGAAGACATGTAAGCGTGATTCACGTGGTAAAATGCACTGATCTAACAGGTTGGATGGGGCTTGAAGCAACCTGGTCTGGTGGAAGGCCCATGCCTGTTCATTGCAGGGGGGGGAATGAGATGAGCTTTAAGATCCCTCTCAAACCAAATAATTTAGAAGCATGGAATCCTATGATCTGCTGCAGAGCACACTCTTCTTCTTCATCTGACAGATGTCTCTCTTTCCTCCCGTACAGATACAGCTTTGGGTGTTTATGATGTGGTGGTGACTGATTTTTCCTGCCCAGCCAATGTCTTGAAGTGTGCCGAAGCTTTACGGCTGCCTGTTGTCTCGCAAGAGTGGGTGATCCAGAGCCTTGTTGCTGGGGAGAGAGTAGGCTACAAGCAGCATCCAAAATATAAACATGATTATATCCCTCACTGAATGAAACTTTGCCCTGTGGTCCCAACTGTCGTGCTGACTGTGTTTTAATCAGGTTTTAAATGTTTGTGAATTGGGCAGTATGCATGGATTATTGTATATAGTTTTATCTGCTGGACTTTTATGATTTTAAATAAACGTTTGATCTCTTGTGGTATCTGCTGGTACTCCCTAACCCTAAACTTCTTCCAGGGCAATGCCTTCAGGAAAGGAGGGCAGAGAAAAAAGAAATGCTTACATTTCTCTGAGCTGAATTGCTCTAATATTTTGCTTTGAGTAAAGCCTGAGCTCAACACAAAGTCAGTCAAAGAGGGAGGGAAAAGGGTGTTTTCCATTGGCAGAAGTTCAGGGTGGTGGCATTTCTGTTGGAAGAATACCATGTTGTGTATTCCTCCAGTTTGCTGATGTTATTTTCCATTAATTTCATTGGGGTGCTGCTGAAGCAACCGCAGAGTTTCTCAAAGTATCATTTTGTTTTGGCTACCTTTTTTTTTTGCTGTTGCGACTGTATCGGTATTAACCTGTCATAGTGGAGACTGGTACTATCTAAACAGAGACAGACACAAGAATCTTGGACAAATAAATGGCTGGGAGACTAAGGTACAAAGAGTATGTAAGTGCTATGTATCTTTCAATGGTAATGAGATAAATCATCTGCTTCTGAGCTTCTGCATTCACAATTTAGTGGTCAACTGGCATAAAAGCAAAAGCTCTTCACTCTAACAGTGCTACAGCCAGAAGGCCTCCATCCACCCTCATACAACCTTTAATCCCCTGCCTCAAAACTGTATCGTTTTTTCTCAATGTGTATTTTTTTCCCTGTCATTTCATGGCTCAGACATCTGACTGTGTCTGTAAATCTCACCTCCAAACTTCAACACTTTCTCTAGCTTTCTAGCTTTTTCTGTGGTCAAGGGATTTTAAACTTTGCATAAGGTCAGTCTTACCATAAACAGCTGTAATGTATGGAAGGTGCCAGATCTTATATTTGCTGGCTGTTGTTGCTGTGTCTTTCTGAATGAGCAGATTTTTTTTTCCCCCCAAGGACATGTAACTTCAGTGTGAGCTGCGGCTGTGTGCAAATACCAACCCTTTGAGGGGAAGGCTGGTTTCCTGGCAGCGTTTGTGTTTAAATTTGGAAACCCGGTACAACACCCCAATGATGGACTGGAGGGTTCTTTTTTGCCAGTCATTCAAATGGACTTGCATGAAGATGGTCTGTTTGTTACAGCAAGGCCAAGGAAATCTCAGCAACAGGCAAGAAAATTCCCGCCAGATTCTGCTTTTCAATGACAGACGAGGCCATGCCACGCTAGTCCTTCTGCACTGGGTGCAGACATTGACAATATGCCATATAATTGCACGATAAGATGTTTTTATTTTGGTTCAGTAGGGTAGTCACTAACAGCATTCTAAATAGTCTGAAATGAAAACAGCACAGGTGGAGCCAATGCTCCAGGTAAGCCTTCCCTTACCATTTTTCTGCCGGCAGAGGGACGCCTTGTACTCAGAGGGCATGGGTAATTTCAGTACACAAAATGTATTAAATTGTATAGAGAAAGCATGTGGTATCACAGCTGTGTCTTTGATCTATACAATATGCTAGACTAGTGCACTGCATGAGAAGAAGTTTAAAAAAATCTACTCCTTCTTCCCTTTCCCTTCACCTCGACTGCTAATCGACCATTTATGTGGTGGTATTTGATTAGCAGACAGTGTGTGCTGTACGTCAGTTTACTACACAAGTGGAACTTCTGAATACAGCCAAAACCTCATTCATAGTCAAGAACAAGATTACTTCCTCCATGCTTAAACTTGCAGTGGAGCATAGTCCAGCTGAAAAGTCAAGATAACACGCTTCTTGTTTTTTCACTTCCTGAGGAAGTTCATCTTGCCTCCCAAGAAGCACTTACAAGCATACGCAGGGCCACAGAAAGCATATTTTTACTAGTTCAGAAAAAATGGAGTAGCTTTCTGCAATCGCTGAGCAGCCTTATGTAAGTGGGACCTCCCTCCAATTCCTTCTGGAACAGTAGTTCACCAAGGCAAAAGCCAGCTACAGAAAAAAATTCAGTTGAGCACGAACTCTCCAACTCCAGGAGAACCAGTCTCCGGTGCTTGACAGATCACTAGTCACAGCTGGAGCACACCTCAGGGCTTAGACGCCAAAACTGCAAGAAAAAGGTACAGTATTAACTACATCTTGAAAGTGACTCCCTTTACCAACCCACTCCAGTATTTTTTAGCCAGCGTGAGCAGGCAGCTTATTCAACATTTGGATAAAAGAAATTTGAAGGGGAAAAAGCATACCAAAACCAATAATTACTGTATGCTGATTTGTTACTTTTCTGTCATAGTATTTATCAACACTTCACGTAAGCCAAAATAATTACAAGCGATCAATAAAAATGGATTTTTACTTCAAATACCTCGGTACAAAGCTACAACAAAACTTCAAGATATTCCTACCTGCCCAAGGTTCCTCCAGCCTGAGTGTAATATTTGTTATAATCCAAGCGTAGCAGCAGTTGAGCTAAGTCAGAGTTTATCTGATGGTTGCGAACGCTAGAGAGAATCTTGAAGAGAAGCGATGACTGACGACTGAATCCCTACAAATTTTAAGATGTCAGTTCTGGGCCCTCTCAGAAAAGAGAGCAAGCAAGGAAGCCTCTCCTCTCTGTTTCTGCCTACCCAACCCTTTAACAGCCTTTAAGAAAAGAATCACTGCAAGAGATGTGATGCTTGTGGTCCAGGATAAGGTAAGCTGTGAGCCACAATAATTCCTAGATGTTAGCTATCCAAAAGGAGGGGTAGAGGTACCAACAGATACCTGCCTCTTTTCTTTTACATATCTGCCCCCATTCCTCCTCTCTGTGCACATGGAATTTCCAGCTCGGAACAGTTGATTAGTTAAAGTAATTACAAGCACTTACAAAGAAGGTCTTATCTTACACTCTTGTTCTACAGCTGTAAACTGCTGATAACTGCTTAGCCAAATGTTTGCATGGGAGAAGAACAGATACACAGAAACACAGATTCACCTTCACCAAAATACTGAGTTGTGCAGCTCCCCGTTCATCTAATGGGCCCAGATTCTGACTGACTAGGGAACAAAAACTATGACAAAGATCCAGAATTTCATTTAAGCAGTGGAAAACCTGGATGAGATAAAAAATACAAATTAGTAGTCGAAACAGAGTTTGAACACAGAAAGAAAGCAGGTACCTGAAAAGTTGTAGCATTCATAATGAAGATGTTGCTGATACCACATTTTTTAATCAGGAAGGAAGATATTAAAGTAGCATTTTTGTAAGGTTTTCTATGGAAACAGGATTTGAATGTTATGCTGCATCTCCCCTCTGCCCCTCCCACAACCTTTTGCAGACATTTGTGGGGAAACGGCAATTGGCATGAGCCTTCCACACAGGCATAGGAGTTGCACACTGGCTTCTCTGTCCGACCAGCAGGTCATCACTGCAATTCTGGGATTAAGAAGGCGGGATAAAGATCAACAAGAGCTATGGTTCAAAGCTTTGGTTTTACTGTTCACTGAACTTGAAATTTCTTTTGCATCAGTTGATCAGACTGGGTAATTACTGTTCTGTCACCTTTATTCTACAATAATTTCACAGATGAGCAGAGACACTGTGTTTCATGGAAACTAACTTTTGCAAATGTCTTTTTGAGGCTGCTTACAAAAATACTTCTGGTTTTTTTTTTTCCTTCTGATTAACAAAAAGACCGTAAATCCACTTGGGAGCATCTCAACTACTTTTATTCTCCTAGGTAGAAGAGAGAATTTTTCCTAGTTCCACATCTCAGTGTGAGTCCCTCTGGAATACAGTTGCCAGCACTATGCTCATTAGTACTTCTTTACCAATAAAATGGCCTGTGATAAAAACATAGTGACAAAATACAACGTATCAGGGTTAACTGAACACTGAAATAATGTTGACTTAAAATTGCCAGGAATGCAGCATTCACCCTCATCAACTACAAATTAGATGTTCTTAATTTAATTATCAGTTCTAGTTTATACCTGCCTTACTCCAAGAATTGTAGCCTGTGGACTATAGGAGATTATCACCGATGTGTTTTAAAAGATATGATTAGTTATATCTGTTCAAAGGGCTGTGCTCCTTAGGGCGCTCAGAGAATTGGCAGAAAAAGGTGAAAATGAGACCTACTTACAGGTTTTAGGAGGATGAAAGACTGAGCCAACAAATTACTTAAGAAATGATCGTGAGCCAGTCGTATGCTCTCAAAATCTCTTGTGGCATTTATCTGCTGCAGAAGCTGTGAAAACTGAGACTCCAGTACATCCACCTGATGGATACATGAAGAAACCTCATTAGTGATTTGAGGAATTGGGAGTGTTTCAGACCAGCCAGAAGTTTTGCCTAAGAAACTTACTTTCCTTATAACTACTCTTACGTTAGAGGCTGAGGATCCCCTTCTCTCGGGCTGATGAATGAATTATATACAAGAGCAGTACATAATGTGGGGTACACAACCATTTTTTATGCCTAAGTAATATCTAAGTAAAAAGGGAAATGGTCACTTTCTTTACCTATTAAAAAAGTATATAGCTAGCACGTAAACAAAGGTATTCAATTGTAGTAATTTCTGAATTTTATACTGGATACTATCTGGAAACTTAGAGCAAAGGCTGCAGTGCAAAAGCTCATCCACATTACTTTGGAGAATTTAGAAAGCCAGGCCTCCTTTCAATTCTTTAAAAACCAAACCAACCGAACAAAAAAGCCCAAAGCTCAGAGTTCGCTGAAAGAGGCAAGGGAAGAAACCAGGATGGTATCTTAATGATGGTCCTTCAGAGGTGACTGCGGTTTCTCACAAACTTTTAGTAGCACTAGAGCTACTAAAAAACTCCTGCATTTCACTGGTTCACAAGTCCAAAAACTCTAATTGTTGCAATAGTCTGAGAACTCAGAGTAAGCTATGGACTCGAAGAAAATCCCGATTTCCTTAAGGTGCAAGGAATCAGAAACCTGAGATAGGTCTTCAGTGCTCCCTCCATTCGTTTCTGCCAGTTTCTGATTACTTATACAGTTTATCTTTCTCTGTAATACTGACCTGCAGATAATACTGAAGATTGTCCACCAGGAAAGCCATGTGATCCCTCAGACGCCACTTGATGGCATCTGTTCTGTTAGATTTCAGGTGTTTGCGTTGCATCTGGAGAGCCCAGCAATGCTGTAGCTCAGCCTGGACTCGTCGCACACTTAGCAGGTATTTGAAGACAACATTGTACCTAAGGTCAAAAAATATTTGTTTAAGACTAAATTCTTCCTCCGCTGCAGGTACTGGAGAACGTAACAATGCAAGACCAGCAAAAGAAACGAGAGATGACTGCCTGCCAATAGTTATGGCCGATCAGGTCACAGCCTAAGTGCCCCATGGCATATCTCGCAGAATAAGATTTCTGCTTGTATCGATTACTGACCCAAAAAATACAGTTAGTTTCAGTGTAAGGAGGGGAGCTGTCAATGTCACTGTCAGTTAAACTAGCACTGTTTGTAAATCAGTGCAGATCTTGCAGGTCTTCCTGTCATTACAAGTACTCTCAATATGAGTAAGTGGAAACAGCCATTTTAAGGTTCAGGGAGCAATAGCTCTACCTTTTTCTCCAGAGAGGAAAAAAAAACTTAGCATATTAGCGAATGCCTCGGATCAGGAAACATACAGATGAATACAGAAAGACCATACCTCGTACTTACTTCTCGAGAACGGCAGGCGTAAAAAGAATGTGCAGCGGCCATTGAACTTTGTAAGAAAGGCCCAGAGCTGCCCATCCAGATGTGGGGGCTTCACGTGGAGATAACTCCCGGGAAGGCCCTTCACGAGTCTGAGCAGTATCTAAAAACAAGTAAGGTGCTGAATATGTTATCTTGTCAGTCAATACAACCATGGCAAGAAAGAAGAGGGAAAAGGGAAAGAACAGAATTAAGAAGAGCCAAAGCAGGCCATCACAAAGGGCAGTAAAAGGAACAAAATTAGTATTTCTTTAAYKTGAGAAATGGGCAAGTAATAGGATTTGAAAACAAGGTCATAATCTCCCTCGTAATTTACTTCTAAAAATGCAAGTAGGTACCTTTATGTTCCTTTCCATGATACTCAATAGTTAAATGAAGAAGAGGAAGAAGGTTGTCATCATCTAACAGCACCTTATGAGCAGACTGCTGAAATGCAATGTTGACATCTGACAACGAGAGAACATGTATCAGCACAAGATTATGCAGCTACTGCTAATTTTGCACCTGTTAATTATTTACTCTTGCTCATAAAAGACAATATTGACGCTGTTTTCTTTTCATTCCAGTTTCAAATACCTGCCATCAGAAGATTCCTGAGAGATTGGTTTCATATACTCTGTCAGACATTCTAATTTATGAGTGCTGTTCTTTCAAAACTAATGACATCATCTAGAGGATTAAAATTGAGCTTTTCTGTACTGGACATGGTTTACCACTTTCCTGCAACAACCACTGCAACGACAGTTTGCTAAGCAAGTAAGGAATACTCACCGTGCTCAGTTACAGCCGTAGGTGGTGTCTTTAACATGTGCTGTGCAGTGTCAATGAAGGCCTGAAACAGCTCGCCTCTTCCCAAAAGGTAAAAGTCTTTTATAATCTGTAGAGATATATTTTTTGTACCTAACATAATGAGCAGAAATTTTAAGCATCATAGCTGATAGCACACCTTTTTATTTTATGACAAACTGTTGTTGCAAAGCACAGCTGAAAAGCTCTGAATTTCATTCACTGACCAAAAAGTCTACATTGCTTTTGCTTCAAGATACAAACTACAAAAACACATATACATGCCCCTCTAACTGTCTCTGACCGAGTTTTATCAGTGCTCATTCTTGAGACTGGAAAATGAAATATTTTACAGCTTTACCTAAATGAAGAAAGCCCAGAGTATAAGGTAGTAAAGTATTTAATAGAAAGAAAGAAGAAAGGAAAGGAAAAAAGACTGTGCTGCTTTAGCAAGAACAAACTAGCAGTTGCATTACCTTCAGCTGTCCTAGTAGATCTGATTCCTCCACCATCAGTTTCCAAAGATGCTGGTGAAGAAACAAAAACCAAATGAAACAAGAGAAACCTCCCCTCAAATTATCTCACACATTCAGAGAGAAGAGTAGCTGCCGTATTAAAACACTTGCAATGCATTCAAAAGAACCATCTATACAAAATTCTAGGTAAGAGTCCTGTGTAGCGGCCCATGCTACTAGTTAAAATTCCTGATATATACCAGCCAATATCTCTGCCTAAGAAACATGAAGACCAGTAACAAAAAAAGTGCAAATTCCTATGAAATCCGTTCTACCCCAGCTTTGCTCTCGCCTCTCTAACCTCCCCATTTTCTGAGGTTCTCCGCCCTGTTCCAAGTGACAGTAAGATTAAACATCGCCAAAGCAAAGCACATGCTCAGTGAGATGTCAACTATTATGCTGGAAGCAAATGAAAAGTTCTGAAGTAATTTCAAGTCAAATAAAAAACCGTACAAAAATTCCCTTCTTTTCCTCATGAATGGACATAGTATTTGTCACTGTCCTTTCATCATTGGAAGTTGAGGTTACAGGAAGCTCTGAGACCAGTTAGAACATGAAAGCTAGCTGCACCATTCACATGTTTGTTCGATCACTGGCACTGAAGAGCCTCCTTCTTCTTCCAGTCATTCACAAAACTCAAGAGCTTCTCAGCCTGCATAGTAGTTACCTTTCCTAGGACGCTCACCTCAGCAACAGTGCTCCGTATCCAGTCAACCACTGATTCGAAGTCCACCAAACTGAAGAGCGGTTGCTGCTTGAGTCGATGTAGCTCTGCTGCAAAAGTGTCCTCCTGGTTTTTTAGGATGGAGCCTGTGCAGCAATGAGAAGAGCTTCAGAGACTAAAAAGGGATGCCGTTAGGAGACATGCAGACCCCTTCCGGCATGGCGGAACAGAAAGCCTGTGCAGGCAGCACTGTCTCAGATCCAGCAAGGAACATGAAGAGGAGGCCTCAAAATATGAGTACCAAGGTATAATATTACTATTGCAGTACAGTTGCAGTATAGACACTTGTCATGGCAGTACTGTGGTATCAGTAAAATCCCCAAGTATTTTCTACGTAAGCGGTGGCTGCTAACAGACCTTTTTCTAGCACTGAACTACATCTTTAAACCCACAACTTTTCTGCCACATTAACCAGCTGGTTTGGTTCTCCCCATACCCCTGCCCCTTTCAAATCTATCCTACTGCTGTCCTACGGTTGCTTTTTTTTTGACCCAACTGAGCTAGAAAACCAATTTCTTTTCACCTCGCTTTTGTTAATTCAAGTACAATTGAATTGCTCCTTTGTTCTCTGTAATGTCGCTCAAGTAATATAAGTACTTTTGCAGAAACATGCTCAAGGTAGAGCCACCACACAAGTCCTCCCCAACTGGTGTAGGAATATATTTGCTAAACCATTCCCAATGTAAACTTTTTGAGCTCTCAAAGTGAACCATCAGCTAGAACTGTCTCTCCCTTGCTGTCTTTAAGGTTCCGTATAAGTTGTCTTCCATGGTAACTTTTGAGAGCACCTTGCAAATGAATCTCTCGTGTTTGTGGATGCATGTTAATCCCYGTGACACTGTTCCGCAACATATACACTCAGAGCAAGATGTGCTTTTGTGTCTGTCTGCAGCCTTTAGGGAGAGGGATGCAAACTGAAAAGAAAACAAGACCTTTGCGATCTCTTTATTTATCCAGAGCAAATTACATGGTGACTTGCTGCTGGAAACTTGGAGACTATGTTTGGAAAGCATTATTTACTTATCCTGTTCCTACATCTCTCCCTTGGAATCGATTGGAAGCAGAACACTGGGGCTACTGCAGTGTCCTGGCACAACTATCCATACGGTCTGAAGAATAACAGCCAATGGTCAGTGGCTGTTGAGGAATTTGTTGATGTGGTATTTTGAAAACTATTTGTCAGTCACTCGTAACTGAGCAAAGGTCGCAAGAAAGATGTTCCTTACCTTTTCTGGTCAGGTTAACATTCTGATTCTCGAACATCTGTACAGATTCTCCCACAAAGAGGATTTTCTCAGCAACCCGCACAGGAATGTATGAAGGCAGCATTTCTACTCTTAAAGAAAACTGCTTTAGAGACGGAGCTAACATGTTCTCCTCCTCAATCAAGCGCTGCCAGAGACACCAGGGAAAGGAAATCAAGTGCAAAACAGTGTGAGAAAACCAGACAGAAAAGATGTGTAAAGGAGTGTGTGTGTCTGTCATTTAAATAAGCCAGTGAATTTCCTTATGCTTCTGGTATGCTAGCAGATCTCCCTAGAGATGTTGCTTCCATCACAGTGAAGCGGAAGGCAAAAAATAAGTTAAGCCTTTGTGGAATAGCAACAAATCTGCTGTACCAAAGGATAATGTTACACTGGCAAAAGGAGTTTTTATTGCAAATGCATTACATCGGTCTTTTTCTGCTATTACAGTGTTAACTACCATTACCCAAATAATCCTCCCCTACATTCATTCCTGTGTTTTAACGCTGTTAGAACACTTGTGATATGGGGCAAATATACATGCCTCCACTTGTGAGCAAATAGGATGAAGATCCAAAGGCTTGTTGGCAAACGTAAGGCAATTTCCTCAGTTCCTGTGAAAGCTGTTTCACAACAATACAGTAAGTTATTAACCTTTTTCCTGAATGTTAATAAAAACCTCCAAGTACTGAGGCAAGATCTTCCTTCAGGGACGCAACATTGATAATTTCATATGGCTTTCTTGCTTCCAGAGAATTAGTTTCAGTATTCCACGATCCAGAAAAAATCATCCAAACAAATTTTTGAGAACATTTGCCATCTACAGAATTCTTCATTTCAATAGAAGAGTTCAGTACTAGTTTGTATATTGACATTAACAGGCTAGCAATTATTTTCTTAAGATTCTAGTGACACTTTTAGACGAGGCAATGCCCAAGTATTTTATCTGTCTATCCCCTTGACACTCAAGATTTATTTTACTCTTTGCCTGAAGAATTGCCAACACTGTTAATCGATAATAACGAAGAAAGAAGTTGCTTGTTCTACAATGTCCACCAAGCACTTACAAGACTCACCGATTTTCACAATCTTTTCTTATCCGATATAGTGAAATAACATATTTTTCACTAACCGCCTTGCAAAGTTTTCCCTTGCTTTTCTCTGGGTGTAGTCTGTTTTCAGCAGAGACTGTTTGAATGAGGCTCTTCATTAATATGCAAGACAGTTTCTGTGTGGTCACAGCCGAGCTGCATGCACCACACTAACACCATAGGTGCCCATGAAATATTATTTCATCATAAACTAGAGCATGAATTTAGACTTGAACTTGCTCCACACTGTTCCCTATGCAGACACTTTTCAAATGCTCATAGTGCAGAAGGCTACTCCATCGAGGAAGCTGCTTTGCAAAAGGGCAGTCTAATGGTATAGCATCTATGGGAAGAGTTACCATATTTCACCAGTATGCTGGCAGGTTGCTCCCTCGCTCAGCAGTCTCTCAACTCTCACACAGCACATTTTTTACCACTAAAGTCACTAGCATTAACCTGTTATGTAACATTTGCACAGCTAATGGTTGTGCAAGAAAGGTACTTGACCCAGTTGCACACAGAAAGTGTCCAAATCAAGTCAACGGCCAAGTTCCCCACACCCTAGTTCTCTGCACCCTGTCCCTCACAATTGCTCACACTACCACCAATGCCTATATTAAACAGATCACAGTACTGACCATAAGGAATGAGAAACCAGTCAGCCAAGAGCAGTGAGCATGCAGTGTTACCTATTACTTAACATTGGCATCTACACAGATTCCATCCATAAAGCTTTCTGTCCCGGGGTTATCCAATTGTGCCAAACAAAAGGTCTCTATCCCTGATGCCTAGCAGCAACCTATTACAATATTATCTTGACTTACCATCCTAGGTTTCAATWCATGTCTAGTCTACTAGCATAGCTCACACTGAAGAAGACAATACACTTCTTTAGTTTCCTAAGGCCCAAAGATGCCAAATTATGACTTGTACATCTTACCAGGTCCTGTAGTTCTCGTAGCTGTTTTCCTGTAAGCCCCCCAATTCCTAAGTCATCGTCATCTTCTTCAGGTTGGCTGGGGACATTACCGGAAGAGGGGCCCTGTTTGATAAAGAACTCTTCATGTTGGTCTAGTAGCAATCCATGCAGCATCCAAGCAGAGAGCTGCTTATACATGACTCCATGACACACAGCCAGAATCCTGAGGTCAGGAAAAACAGTCGGTCAGGCCTTTGCTTGCACACAGTAATCGAAATCTTATTGTATGTAATTTTGTAAAGTCCACTTAGTCGGCCAGGCAGTATGGCAAGTGCTAAATGGCTAATGTGGTATTTTATGTTTGGTTTTTTTAACAGAAAGACAGACAAATCTAACAGGTGCACAACTAAGCTAATGTATCCTCCGAATATGCAGCTTCTGCTAGTAGACCAGAAGTATAAATAAGCGGTGGCTGCTGTTTCTATTCAAATTATATTTTAAGTAGTCTGACTTTCTCCGCAAGGACAGAGAAACATCACAACACTCACACAGTCAAATTTATCCTTTTGAAGGATCGAAGGTCCGTAATGGGTCTACCATACGCAAAACAACTCACGTAGACTTTGTAAGAAGAAAAAAAACCTGTGCCTGAAGTTTTCTGAGCCCTTAATCCAAAGTATGGAGAAAGCCTTATTTCACACCACAAGCCTGCTTTAGATAAGTGAACAGGACTGTGACAGTTTTCCCTGCACGATACTCCTATTTTTATGCCGTGCAAGGCTGGTTTGCATGTACTGTTTCAACAAGTAAGAAACACTTTGACACTAACTCCAGAAGAATGAAGAAATAGTTATACGGTATCCACATACTTTTCAAGAGCACTGCGAACAGGAGGCAACCCCCCACAGCTATGTTTGTGGACTGTCTCCAATATCTGGCATCCATGAATCTATAGAATGAAAAGGTTAGACTAGATCAGTTATTTGGATCAGTATTGACATTTTCATACATTTAAAAACTACACTTTCAGCTAACAAGAAAATGCCTTAACAAACTGAACAAGTCTTACAGAAAGAAAGATGTCACATGCTCCATGCTCTGATGAAAAAGGCCTCCTATGTCTGGCTCTACACCCAAGCTTCTCAACACTTTCCCTCAAAAAAACGTAAGGATCTCAAAATTCTGAAAACATTAACCTCTGCCTTTTTTTATTTCAGGCAACAGTCATAGAAAACAGACTCAGAAAAGAAAAAATTACAACCAACAGCATCCTGTCCTATAAAAGTCAAGTCGTCAGGGATCACGGGATAAGGGAAAAAAGCAATTCCAGTGTAAATGAATTTGTAAAACTGTCTCAATAGTTACAGCAGAACTAGTAATAGGGCATCCTATTTCATCATTACTAAAACTACATTCTTTTCTACTATTAGAAGTCTGGGATCAGGGCAGAAATAACTTTATCAGTTAAAGAGGAAAGCTTGTAAGAGAAACTAGCTATAATTTTACTGTACCTTCTGAGTTTTGATCTGTTCCACCATGACCATCACAGAGGGGAAGAGTAGCTGAAACTGCAGAACAAGGAGTGAAATACTGAATTAGGTTTTTATGTAAGGAAGAAAAAATCTATAGTAACTGTGGACAGCAGCTGAACACAACAACTTAATAAAACTGTTATCTGTCTTTCCCCACCAATTTTTTAAAAACATGATGTGCAAATCTCTAGGAAGTACGTCCTCCCTCCACTGGACCAAGATACATGAAGTTACTATATTTCAGAGTAGTTCAGGCTAAATGCAGGCAGTGAGGAATATGTGAGGGTCAAGGTGGAGATTTGTGTCAAGGTGACCCTCTGGGCATGATAAAGAGAGTACAAATGTAAAGGCATTACACAGAAATGGCATGACGTGACAGAGTCAGCCTCATTTATCCCACCCACTTTCTTATTAGACTCAACGAGCGATAAGAGCAACCAAAGAACACTACCCATTTATTAACACGACATACCTGGTCCAAGGAGTAATTAACATGTGAGATGGAAAGATGTGGATCAGCCAGAAACTATAAAGATAAAGCAAATAATGACAATTAATTATCACAACCACTGGATGGTGACATTACCCAAGACATGACAGCTACTGGTCTAGCAGAGATTAATCAAAATCTCCAAAACTGAAAACAGAAGTCACAATAGGCTGAGAAAGCACTGGGATATGACACAGATAGAGCACTTACTGAATTGAAGGAAGAGGGGACAATACATATTAGGATTAAAAGTAATTTACAATGGCATCTCACGGGAATAATTTGGAGGCATCCCTAATGTGCAGAGGAAAATACCTTGCTTCATCTTAGAACCTACTACTAGCATGTCTATTGCAGAAATGACAAGTTTCCACCATCAGTCGGCAGCACTACACACCTCTTGTTCTAGGTCAAGTAGTGCCTGCCGATAAGGCTGCAGCACTGAATCAAGACCTGTGCAGAAGGCCCTCAAATAAATGCCATGTAATCCACTCTGGTTTTGCTGCGATGGATGATGATCCTGAAACCAAACAATAAAATCAGCATCAGTATCCTAGTGCGAGTCTGAAGAGTAACATAATATCTTTGCGGCATCACAGCTGCAGTCAGTGCCCCCATATAGCCACCAGAAAAATAAAAACTATCTTGTCACAGGAGAGTTCCTTGTGCAGATTTACATTTAGCTCTTTCGTGGACGTACACAAGTTCTGGGAACCACCGGTACCAGTGGTTCTTTTCACTTAAGTGTGCCTCTTGGATCTCAAGGCTCCTCACGAATCGATWGGAGGACAAGATAGTCACGAGCAYCCCGTTCAGGTCACAAACCCCGGTCAGTCTGCTGTGGTCAGAAATTATTACAAGACTTCCTCAAGAATAGGATTTTACATTCGGTTCATCTTTCACTGCTCTCTGCCCTCCTTTACATGCACCGCAGAGAGCTTTCCGGAGCTCTTCTCGGTGCTAGCACGATCACGGATATGGGCCACGGGCCTCCGGACACTCATGTCCTGGGCAGCTGCCGTGCCCTTCCCAGGAAATATTACGGCCCGCAGGTCCCACCTGCTGCTGTACGTGTCCCGTGTACTGCTCCACGAATTCGGCGAAGCGGATGTAGTCGGTGCCGAGGCGGCAGAGCCGGTTCAGGACGCTGGTCTCGCTAGGGTGCAGGAACGGCAGCTCTTGAGACACCTGGAAGGGGAAACTGCGGTGACGGACGGGCAGGGACCAGGCGGGGCAGAGGCCGGAGCGGGCTTTGGCCGGGGCCGTGCCATACCTGGAGCCCGCCGCGCTTGCTCCAGGTGAAGGCCGCCCCCGGGTACCCGCTGAGCGCCAGCAGCAGCTCGTGGATCATCCTGCCGCGCCGGCCGCGCGGGCTGCCGGGATGCGCGCGGGGGCCGCCGGGAAGGGCGGGCGGGGGGAGCGGCCGGTGCGGGCTCTGGCGTGGGCGGGCACGAAGAGGCAGCGGGAGC
>NW_026624060.1:140451-140901 GCF_030028575.1 Malurus melanocephalus
GCGAGCTGGGCATCGCAGAGCGAGCTGTGTATCGCAGCTGTGCACTGCAGAGCGAGCTGGGCATCGCAGAGCGAGCTGGGTATCGCAGCTGTGCACTGCAGAGCGAGCTGGGCATCGCAGAGCGAGCTGGGCATCGCAGAGCGAGCTGGGTATCGCAGCTGTGCATCGCAGAGCGAGCTGGGTATCGCAGAGCGAGCTGGGTATCGCAGACCGAGCTGGGCATCGCAGAGCGAGCTGGGTATCGCAGAGCGAGCTGGGTATCGCAGAGCGAGCTGGGTATCGCAGCGGGAACTGGGTATCGCAGCTGGAGCTGGGTATCGCAGCTGTGTATCGCAGCGGGGGCTGTGTATCGCAGCTGGAGCTGGCTATCGCAGCAGTGTATCGCAGCGGGAGCTGGGTATCGCAGCGGGAGCTGGGTATCGGAGCTGGGTATCGCAGCGGGAGCTGGGT
>NW_026624060.1:142111-194204 GCF_030028575.1 Malurus melanocephalus
CCCTTATTTTTGGAAAATGTTTTTATGTGCATTTTTACTCTTCACTTAGAAGAAATTAGTGTTGTTAGGGTCATCTAACGTGCTTGTTTCAGCTTGCCGCAGTAAGGTCTGAAATGTAGGAAGAATATGGGCATGTACTGTCTGTCATTACACAGCTTTATGTGTAACTTGGGAGCCCCAACGTTATTTTTTATAATGTATGAGTGTAACAAAACTATCCTCTTTATACTGACAAAACTTCTAGTGACATAATAAAGACTGAGGAGTTTGGCCAGGCATCTGTTGTACATGCTTGACATATGTATTGTGGTATGCTATTGGGTCTGGAAAGCAATGTGCCATTCCTGCTTTTAAGATGCATTATTTGAGGTTTAGGACTGTTGGCTTCAGTCTCGCCGCTGTTAGTGGTAGTCCTCCCCTCTCCGTAAAAAGCTTTGGTTCAATCCAGTGCTGTTAGAGGTCTGTGCTAACGGGTGGGTTTTGATTAATGCAGAATTTAAACATTGCCTTCATTAGATTATAAAGCTAAGCATGTTGTAGATATCTTATGCATAATTAAACATGTAGTGATGGCTCAATAATTGACAAAAAACATATAGTCTGTAAGACTAATTATGTAATTTATTGGTATCTTTGTATGGTACTATTGGTGAATGCTTTTATTTACATAAATATGTTAACATACTACATGTCTAATCTGTTAGAGGGATCTTGCACTTAAACACAGTCATCGTCTGCATTCAAAAGCTAAGCTTACAGCAGCATTTGTTCACAAAAAGTGGAAAATCCAAGTCTTCATTGAGAACATGAAAGGAGTAAACAGTATAAAATTTATTAGAAGAGAAGGAACTTTATCAGAAGGGAAATAATACTCCCTTGCAGGAGTTATTTTTTGTGGAAGGTAGTGAATTGTTGGAAATGAATCCCTCTGGGGATAATACTATAATTGACCAGGAAAGCAATTTAAGTAGAGATCTGATGGCTTTTTCACATCACTGGAGGAGTCCTTTGAAGGTGAAAATTCCGTGTTTGGTGCAGGATTTCTGGTATGTGGCCAGTAATTCAGAATTAGTCATAGATGTTTTATTGTCTTTGCTTTACAATTTGTAAATTGCTCTGATCCCTGCTCGCTTGCTTACAGCTAAATATTGTGGTCTGCTTAGGACTTAAATTACTTTATTGATTCCCTAAGTGATTTTTTAGGTAGGTTCAGCATTACAAAGTGGATAAAAAGACAGGGAGTATGTATCGCAGACAAAATGACTGTTGAATTACCCTCTTTTTTTTTTGTTCTGTTTTTTCCAGGTAGCTGTGGGGCTTCCTTGGACTCTACAGGTCCTTCAGGAGAAGACAAATGCATCGCTTTCCAGGTCAAGAAGCCTTTTTCAGAGTGCAGAGCTTGCCCGTGTTGCACTGTCATGAGGGGGAAGGAGAGGATTTTATCAGCATGCAGAGTGGGGAGTTTGCTAACTTGGCCTCTGAGAAGTAAAGACTCCAGCAGCTTGTCAGTGCGTCCTGGCATCACGTTGTGACTGTCAGCAGAACTGGGCATGACTTGCTGTCAGTCTTCCCTGGGGAGTTCTGTGGATAGTGTGCATGCAGGGCTGTATCCCAGGCGAGCTCTGGGCTGTATGAGGTGAGGTCAGGATGCAAAAGCAGAGTCTGGAAGCAAAAGGGATTAAGGAGACCCATTTTGAAAGCCAGGCTTCCCTTTTTCCTGGCTTGTCTGGTGGGGTGGGTCAGTCTGCATTCTCTTGCTCGAAGTCCAGCTGCTTCTCTCACATTTTCTCCAGAGATTCACACAAAGTTCCCTGCCAGAAATGGGAGTGGATCAGGGCTGTGGTAGTGATCTGGGCTAGCACTGAGCACAGCTGTGAACTAGCACCAGGACATTGCATATTGGGATATTTCTATGTATACATGTATGCGTGTTTCTTTCTTTTAAGACTAGGTCAATAACTTGTCCTGTTTGACCACGGATTTTTATCTGATGCTGGGAGCCAAAAGACAGCTTTTGGTGTTGGCGATTCACAGCCTAACATGCCACTACCTACAAAAAGTGTTATCCAGTATATGAGAGGTAGGAGTCATATGCATGGGTGTGTATGTGTGTGTGTGTGTATGTGACTACACATGTACAGATACATGTATATATGTATACAGTCACCTTTTTCCTCCCCTATATATATATATATATTAATTGAAGTATGTAGCCAACTCACTTGAGACAGCTCTGTCTGGATTCTGGACATGCAGACCCTGTAGACACAGAACTGGCTCATTAAAGACGGCAGAGAAAATTAATAGGTATCTAAGTGTTATTACAGACATAAAATCTAAGGATTACACTTAACCATAATTAATTTGGTTCAAAGGGAAATATATTTTTTTCAGCACCACTCAGAAAACTATTTTTGCTTTTAAGTGACCAATGAATATCTGCAAAAGAACAGATAACAATAATTGCTTTAAAGGACTAGATTTTGGTGCTCATTTTCTCTAGGAAGTGTAGTGATTAGTCACTGAGGCCAAAAACTTAAAAGAACTTTTTTTACAGAATTGATTGTTCAAATGTTGAAACTAGAGGAAAACAGGTACCTCTGTAGTTAATTGCAAGGCCATCTGGCTAGTGCTCATTCCGCATTAGGAAAAAAAAAAAAAGAACAGGAAAGACAATAAAATAAACGCCTAAATACACAAATCTTAAAACTAAAAAAAAAAAAAAAAAAACAACAATTCACAGAGACAACAACAAACACCAGAAATCTTAAATCGGGAGAGGTATTATAGGCAGCATTAAATACAACCTTGAAGAGGTTGTGATAGATTCTTTGATGAAACGTAATAGCTGTGTTTTATTTTTCTTATCAGAATGAGATTTTTTTTTGATGGAGGATTATGGCACAGTGCAAAAAATGTTTTGATAATTTTGGGGGGTTACAAAATGAGTTCTGCGCTCTACAGTCTACATATATAACATTATTTTAGATGACTTCTCGCTGCGTAATTTCCAAGTGGTCATGTGTGAAGTAATGCAAATGGTAATAATTAAAACTTTAAACTTCATTATGAAACCTTTTGTTTTATAATTTATGGCTGGCATTGCCCGATGTAGTTATTTCTGTAACCATCAAATTATGTATCCCTTTCCTACCGACTCTTTAAAAATGACAGAATCAATTAGGTTCTCTAATTTTTGAGTCCAACCTATGACCGAACACCACCTTGTCAACTAGACCAAAGCACTAAGCGCCACATTCCGTCTTTCCTGAAACAGTTCCAGGGATGGATGGTAACTCCACCATGTCCCTGAGGAGCCCATTCCAATATTTAATCGCCCTTCCTGTGAAGAAATTCTTCCTAATGTCCAACCTAAACCTTCCCTGGCACATCTTAAGACTATGTCTTCTTGTCCTATTGCGTGTCGCCTAGGTATGTCGCCTATGTGTAGTAAGTAAATATACTTTTTGATAGGCTTGTACAATCGTGGAATTTGGAAGTGACCTCTGGAAGTCTCTAGTGGAACCTCACTTTCTCAATTGCCGGGTGAACTTGAGCAGGTTTGTCCAGGACTACACCTCATTAGGTTTGAAGTATCTCTGAGGGCAAAGACTCCACAAGTCTCCGGGCAAGGTGTTACAGTGTTTGATCAACTTCAGAATAAATATTTCTTCTTTTGCTGAAGTTGGACTTTTATGTTTTTCAGCCCATTGCTTCATGTCATGTTTTCTCTCATGCTCTCCTTGTATGTCAGATGCCCCAAGCCCTTCATCGGTTTCACTGAACTTGTTCCATTATGTCCGTGTCTTCCTTGAAGTGGAGCAGCTGAAGCTGAATCCAGTACAGGGAAGATGGGAATGATCAACTCCCTGCCTGCTGGTGATGCTTTTCCTAACAGAGGCTATTGTCTTCCAAATTACTTAATTTGTGCCTAGGTAGTAAACTTAGGCCCTGGCAGTGAAATTCATGGGACTAATTAAAATGGACATATGGTGGCTGACATCATCAGTGCTCTGACCCTATTTCAGCAAGAAATAGGCAAAAAACCAGTATTATGTACTGGGGGGAAGGAAACTTTCACTGCGTGATTCTCCTGTGGCAGTACTGCTGGATGTTGCTATTATTATGGGGCATCCTGCTTCAACTTGTGGCTGACACTTCAGGTAAAATTTCGGTTTGGTCAGCAGAGCTGTTTAGATGCATCCAGCAAGGCCGGGTTTTACTACTGCAAAGGGCAATGCAGCTGGGGAGCCTGGCAGGACAAGAGGACCTAGGCAAGCTTGGCCTAGCAGCACTAGGGAGGTGGCTGGGCTGCAGAGACTGAGTTGATGAGGCTGCACTGCACACCGTGGAGTTGGCACGGCCAGGCTGGGAGGGCTGAGAGGACAAGATGTGGGTCACAAATAGGTTGACCTGGGCTGAGTTCGGCATAGTAAGGCTGGCAGAGTTTAGTTGAGAGCTTAGCTGGGTGTTATGAATAAAGCTAACAGGAAGGTTCAGGGCCAGGGCGGTGGCCCTGTGAGAGGGACTCCGGAGAGAAATAGGGCGGCCAGGCCGGGTCCTTCAGGTCTATGGGACGGGCCGAGCTAGGCTGCGCTCTGCGTCGGGCCGGACGGTCAGGGCAACTCATTTCTCTCCAGCGGCGGTTGAAGGTGGCGGGGAGGGGGGGAGAGGGAGAGAGAGCGCGGAGGGGCAGCTCCTCCCCCGCCACACCCGGAGCGGCAGGAAGAGGAACAGCCGCGCCCAGCTACCGCCAGCCTCGGCCCAGCGCAGCGCCATGGCGGCAGAGGACGTGGACGGGCTGGCCGTGTCCCGGCCCCACTATGGCTGTGAGTACCGGGGCGCCCGGGGTCCGGGAAGTCCGTGTGCCCACCAAGCGACGCCCAGCCCGAGCTGTCCGTGCCTACCAGGATCCAGTGCTGGGAGGGGACGCTGTGCCGCCGCAGGCACGGGGGGAGCCGCGGGGTCCGGGCTCCGGGAGTGCCCCGCGGGCGCGGTACGGCCCGCTGGCTTTCCTCGCGGGCCCCGGGGCGCCGCGCCTCCCGCGGGGTGGGTGCCGTGCCGCGCGGGAAGTCGTCGAAGCTCGACGGCCCTCCTGAGTGCTAGAGATGAGCGCTGGGAGGAGGCAGTAGGTGGGCAGCCATGGGGCATCCTTTCGTCTGTCCCACCGTCGTTTGCCGCGGGCGTGCCCCGATCCTCGCCCAAAATGTCCGCTGCGGGCGGGGCGAGGGCGGCCCTGCCTTCCGCCTTCCCGCCGGTTTTGGCGACCACACCCGATCTGCCGGGCGAAACACCGCTCCCATCGGACACCTTCAGCGCCTTGTCATAGGCTTGCTCTGCAGAGTGAGGCTTTGGAGCTTGGCGTCCGACACGCGGGCTCGCCTGTGCTACAACATCGCGTCAAAAAGGAGCGACGGGGGAGGAAAACGTGGTGCTGTGGAGGGGCGATGTTATAATTGGCCGTCGGTCCGAACTGGCCTTTAACACTTCCAGGGATGGGGCAGGGTTAGGGAGAACCCAGCTTTTCCGGGCCGCCCGTGCCAATGCCTCATTATCTTCTCGGTTAAAGAATTTCTCCCTATCATCTGATCTAAATCTCTCCACTTCTAGTTTAAAACTGTCCCCCCTTGTCCCATCGGTATCTCACTTCTTTCTATAAGCCCCTTTTTAAGTACTGAAAGGCCACAGTGAAGTACTCCTGAAGCCTTCTTATCTCCAGCCTGAACAACCCCATCTGTCTCAGCCTGCCTTTGTGGTAGAGGTGTTCCAGCCCCCGGAGCATCTTTGTTGTCCTCCTGTGGATCTGCTCTAACAGGTTTTGTGCTGAGGACACCAGAGCTGTATGCAGTGTTTCTGCTGGAGTCTCACAAGTGCACATGTGGATTGTTGTTGAAAACATTTTAGGTATAAGCTAACCTTTGATGAATAACAGTATGAGACATTTCCTATTTGTCAGATTGGTCCATAAAGTCTAAAAAAGTAGTGGGTTTTTCTTTTTTTTGACATGACATATATTTAGCTGTGAGTATGGGGAGAGAAGATTTTTTTTACTTTAAACACACAGATTCTGAAACATTTAGGCCTATGCAGTTCTTCAGCTTGATCCGAAGATGGCATGCAGGTTGTGAATCTGAATGATTCCCTTCTGGATTAAGAGTGTGCATAGCATTTCCACCTTGGTTTAGAGGGTACTATAAAGATGTAGAAGATTATATGATGTGGGTATGTATTTGTGTGCTTTCTTAATCTTTTACTGTCAAAATCAGAGGACAGATGAGGGGACAAGTGGTCACCAATGTTCTTTTGGGGGACAAAACTAGTAGCAAATAAGAAAATAAAGGATTGTTTCTAAGACATTTAAAGAGGGATGCAGTCAAGTTGAGAAATCGGGAAAAAGGAAGCTGGCAAATTTATGTGACAAGGATAAGGAAACAGGGCATCTTCCGTTGCATATGAAGAACTAGTCATCAGATCCTTAATTTTCTGAATCAAACCTGTGATGAGTTTCTTTGGGAGAGGTTGGATCTGATTTTTGATGTGTCCAGTTACATTCGATCTTCAGCCACCTGAGGACTGTGTTTTGTTTATTTTCAGCTGTCTTGGATAATGAGAGATTAACGGCAGAAGAAATGGATGAAAGACGACGCCAGAATGTAGCCTATGAATACCTTTGTCATCTGGAGGAAGCAAAGAGGTGAGAATAAGTGATTTTGAAACTGCTGGTGCTTTAAAAGGTGGTGTGACATTTGGTGTTGGGTATAATTTGGATGTGTCTTATCTGTTGTCTCTGTTTCTTAGTGTCTATACAGTTTCACTAGACAAACCTTTGTCAGTTTCACTAGACAAACCAACTGACCAAAAACCAAAGAAACTCCCTTCTTCCCCCAAAAAAACAACTGGCCTCTGATGGGCGTATCTATCACGTTCTCAAAGACTTCATGACRAGGACTCTGTAGCTATATTGCTCTAGTATTCCTAGCACCAGATGGGTTCTCCCTGTTGTCTAATTCGTATATGTTCGATGCAATATTGCCTCGAACATATGCCATTGTACACGAAAACCGGTTGTTCCCTTCTTCTTAACCAAAACCTTTTACACATTTAAATTGTAGCTATGTATTTGCCTTACACTTCCGTTAGACTGAGAATTCAATTCTTGCCTATTTTTCCACATGTCTATCTTTGTAATAGATGCATAGTACTTTTCCCTGTATTGCTTTGATTTCTCTCTGGGCACTCAGCATCTTTCTGGAAGTCCACTGCCAAAACAGAGAAAGCTTTTCCAATGTGGTCTTAATTTGCATACTTACAAAGAATGCAAGGATTATTTCATATACCCTGATAGATTTGATAGTATTATACCTTATTGCATTGTGTCTGCTTTTTCATGATGTCGTGATAGAATTTTGCTGATCTGTCACCTTGAAGTTCTGCTGCTGAAATTCGTTTCTCATCTTGTGTTTATGTGCTCTATTGTGTTTTCCTCGGCGTGTTTACCTTACGCTTGATCTTACTGAATTGGATTTTTCCTGATTTTTGTTTAAAATATTGAAATAACTTTTATCTTATTCCTGTTTTCAAGCATGGTGTAGCTTTTGTTTCATCTTCATGTTTAATAAGCATATAAACATACCATGTATCTTCATTCAGATAATTAATTGAAAGTATTATTAGATGCTGTATATCTGCTGTTAAAGGAAAAAGAACTGGTATTAAAAATGAATTCATGAAGACTTGCTGTTTTAAAAAATATTTTGAAAACATTAAATCGTATATGCTGCATGTGAAGAATTGGAATGAGATGTACATAAGCACATGTTTGACATCCCTGAGAGCGTGTTCTGTCGTGGCTCACTGAACACTTACGTCTCCTTTTGTCCTTCAAAAGATGATACAGGTTAACAGTCAGAAAATTTTCGTTGGGTGATGATTAGTTCTTCCTCAGTGAGACAGACGTGTTCAGCTGTAGTGATTTTACTGAGGAGGAAGTACTGAGTTTCTGCAAGTTCAGTGCTGGCAAAGTATGAAGAAGGATTTAATTCCAGGACTTTAATTTTACCAATAATGTATAGTATATATTTGAAGGAGTGGGGATCACTCAGCTTATGCTATTGTCTTTTAGGTGCTTCATAACAATTATGACCGCTATAAGTTCACAGAGACTACTTAGTTACTAGTAGATAATAATTTTCCTTCCATACGGGGTTGAATGAAGTTTGAAGTAGTAAGTAAGATCTGACTGTGTTTCAAAATAAATCCTTCCCTTTGATCCACAGCTTTTAGCAGCAAATGCTGGGCAAACAGGGAGACAGGAGTTGCACCGTAGTAACTGTCCAAGCTTGAAGGAGCCCCACATCATTCACTTGTGGACTCTTCTGTCATCGACCTTGGAGTAAATGCTTGATGAGGTGCTGATTCTCTGTGGAATCCCATGCCCAGATTTGCAAAAAAACTCCTCAGGCAAAAAAACATTACACAGCAACAGCTTAATATTTTCATTAAGCTCTTCCTTAATCATGGGGACTTACTCTTTAAGGAAATCAGCACTGACTCTGAAGTTCTTAGTGGTCCTGTCTCTGCTTCTGAGTGTTGTCTTGATATTGATGAGGCTGAGCAGCTGTGAATTTGATTTTTGCCACTTTTTTTCAGAAAAAAAGTTTGCACTCTTGTCTCAGGGTGATCCTTGAGATGTTTCAGTTAATGCCTAGTGTTTGCCAGCAGGTTTTGTAAAGAGTGAAGCTGTGTTGCTAAAAATGTAAGTAAGTAGTGGTGTAATGGCCTTCCTTGTATCCACCTTGGCAGTTGGAGCACGTATTTTTCAAGCGGAAGGTCTGCTCGGAGAGCCTCAACCCTTATCCAACCCGTAACCCATGTTTGCTTAGCGTCTTACAGGCTATGTGAGTGGGACTTCCTGATTCCTATAGTTGAGGCCATATCACTTAATGTAAGAGTTAAAGATTAAATGACCAGGAGGAGAGCAGACTTCTTAGTTTAATAATTAAGGTATACTAGGGAGAGCAAAGGCTTGAGTTCTCTCTCTGCTTCCAGGAATTTTTTTTTTCCTTACTGGGCAGTTATTTTGTAAATTGCCCTTTGAGTCTTCTTTATTATTACCAGTGGAGTCTAGAAGAGGGCTCTTGGCTGCATTGTTGGTAGGGAGTTTATTTAACAGAAACAATGAACAAGACTTATAAGAGATCAGTGTGTTTGAAATTAATGCCCTTGACCTGATATTTTTTTATATTTGACCTCTTTTCCAGTAGTGTAACTGAGGCATAGCATCTGGATCAGATGCTGTGGCCTTTTGCTTGTGCTGTCAATTACAGTCCCTCGGAGCTGTGGGAGGGCTAATAATCTTCCTTCATGGTGAGAGAATGTCTGATTGGAAATTACATTTCTAAGGAGAAGAGGAAGACCTAAGAGCAGAGGAAGGTAGCTGGTGCCCCTGTGTCTCATTCAGAAGCTGAAAAGGTGAATGTCATGAAGTTGATGGTAGCCAAGGCAGGGTGGGAAGCCGCTGAAGAACAACACTTCATGACTCTCCTCTTCTTCCTTGTAATCATGTTATATTAGTACAGTATAATGTTACATTCACATGTAGTTTATATTAATTTTTTTTCTCCAAATAAAGGCACCTAACTCAGCACATGCTGACTTGCACTGCATCAGCATTGTCAGAGGGTTGCTATCCCTTTAACCAAGCGACAGATACGGAATCTAGAAGCAAAGTGGGGTTTTTTAAATGTTAGAAGAAGGTAAGATGAAAGTTGGCTAGCACCTAATTTCATTCTGAAATAAAAAAATTAGAAAAGTTTGTACTTCTGAACTGTCTAATGTGACAGCCCGCGTCCAGTAACTTTGAGTATTTCTATGCTCGAGTTACAGCAATTTATAGCTATTTGCAGGACCTGTCTGTTAAGGAGCATACATCAGAATTATTATTGGAGGAATAATATGTCCTTATTTAATGGTATTCCAGCATGTAGTTTGGTTATGTTTTTTTCACTGTCACTGTTGTTCTATTGTTATTTAGCAGGTTTTTTTATTTGAGTTAATAATGTGCAACAGTCTGGTGAAACAGGAATTAGTTCTTGGTAGTTGGTGAAAGGGAGTCAGAGTAACTAGGTTGCTCAAGATTGCGAAAGACTGAAATGAAATGAAATGAAACGTGGAGTTAAAATGAGGATTGTGAATAGAGGGATTCCTCTGCTATATGTGGACCAGATGCCTCATTCTGGAATAAAAATGTCTTTATTAATAAGTGTTGTTTAATACCTCATGTTTTATTTTTTGTGTTCTCTTTTTTTTTTTTTNTTTTTTTTTTTTTTTTTTTTTTTTTTTTTTTTTTTTTTTTTTTTTTTTTTTTTTTTTTTTTTTTTTTTTTTTTTTTTTTTTTTTTTTTTCCTGTGCCTAAATCACAGTAATCTAATAGAAAAGCTGTGGCAGCATAGATAAAACTGGAGGAGTGCACTCTGTTCTATTGGCAGCTCATGGTCACAGAAGGATAAGGGTGTATTTTTCTGCAATTGATGCAGTCCAAGAGACTTCATTTTTGTGGTCATTATCTGGAAGTCAATGTGTTTTACTCTTATATTCTGCATCAGTGTTCCCACTTGTAGATTGGGTCTGGTACTGTTTTTTGGGCAGGTTGTTTGGATTAGTTTTTTGTGTATCAATTTGTGGTGGGTTTGTTTGTTTTCTGCTTCTCTCGGATAGGAGGTCCCATGTTATATTGTAATCGAGGAATATTGATAGATAATGTTTTATTATCACTATCTGTAAGTCGAAGTAACTTGTGTTTGGCTCTTACTGCTTTGTTTGGGGCTTTTATCATCTCCTGTTTGGACTTGAGATATTTTTCTAGAGATCCTGTACTGTTTCTTTGATGACCTCATGCAGTTGGCAGGGAGCGACTGTTTGGACTGGAAGTGTCTTGAATGCACTTTCAGAACTGTGTTTTTCTGAAAAGTGGGTGGAGAGAGGTACGGAATGGACAGTGGTGAAATGCCACTGTCTTTGCCTCACTTTGGATACTTTTTTATGACTCACCGGAAATAGTAATGAAAGGCAGGCCAGGAGGAAAGAAACAGCTGTTTGTTCAGAGACCAAGATTTTTCTTTTTGAACCATGTTTTCTGAAGGAATACCGTGTGTAATGTAAAAAGAGAACAGCCCGGACTTTTTATTTCTTTCCCTCACTATTTCCGCTGTCTCGGGGTTACACAGACTCAACATTTTCACAAGTGAAAAAGCGAAAGGTGCCATATGATCAGTGCCTAAAATCCATATTTTGCCATGTCTAAAATCCATTTCTGGTTGAAATATGCCTATGATACTTTGGAAACATAGGATATGTTTGTGTAACTTGTCACAGCCTTCAATAATTCCATATTGTGGGAGAATAAAAAAGTTGGTAGTTGGGATGACAGATGTTAATTTTTTCCAGTCCTCGGTAATGGAGCGGTGCTTTATTTGAAAGCTTGAAGGGCAGCATTACTTGAGAGACTGGCTACCCAACAGTACCTCATGTTACGTTTTTACTGTCATGTCTTGTCAGGAAGGCCTGGCTCTAAATTGCAGGTGATGGTAGTACCTGCATGTAGGTATTCAAGAATCTTTATCTAGGAGGTGGATATTGTAGGAGTATGACTGACTGATTGGAAAGGTCCAGTTACTACTTTAATTAGAGCTAACTTCAGTAAAATTGTAAGTCCAGTGTTATCTGTGCAGTCTTGTGATGAAACTTGGTTGAAAAAATAATTCTGGCTTAAACATTGTTTTCTGTCCTGGTGAGAGGGAGGGACCGTAGTGGAAACAGCCTAAGTAGCAGAAAGGAATTGGAAGGTTTCGGGGATCAGCTTATTGATGGCATATTGTTCTGATGCCTAATGTCTAAAAGGAGTGGAGATTATTGCCCATCAGCCAATTCCCTGCCCATTGAGAAATGCATTCGTCCATCAGGAATTTCCACATTTATGTCTGCCTTTTAAGGATGGCAGGTGTTAATTGTAATGCAAGTGTATGAGCTTTTAAATATAAAAGGTACTGGATGATGTTTTATGAAAACATAGCTCTATCCTATGGCTTAGCAAATACTTAAGCAATGCCACACCAAGCTGGAGCATTACTGTATATAAATTGCTCTATTTTTGTAGTTAGATTAACACCTACTAAGGAACCTGTTGAAACAGGTATGAGTACATTGAGACAGCTTATGTTTTAATTATGGGGTATTTATCTTTATGGAGGTAGAACTCACTGCCTCTGTGTCCTTCTATAAGGCACTAGTTAAATGGTCGGTCATATGTTCCTTCTGCTTCCATTTTAGGTCTTCTAATCTGAACAAAGTGGGTATTTTTTTTTGTTTGTTTGTTTTGTTTTTTTTCTTTCGGTTGCTTTTTGTTTTTTGTTTTTGGTTATGTTTTGGTTATTTGGTTATTTGGTTTTGATTTCCCAGTAAGGTAGTTGGGAAGGTATTGTGAAAAATACTGCTATCGTTTGGACTCTTCCAGCATCTGAGTAGCTCCACGTCCTCTCAGGAGTCTTTGGTTGTAATGGTCTATGACATGCAAGTGACGGTATCTTTTGGATAACAGTCCAGAATTTTTAAGCTGATGTCATGTTTTCTCTATCACATATTCAGTTATTACATGCATTTTTCTAGAACTTGCTATTCAAGAGTGACTAAGTTTTTTGAGACTAAAGCAGCAAAACCTGAGAAAACAGTAGTTTTGTTTCTTTGTGTAGCTTATGTACAGATGTCCAGGCGTTCTCAGAAACCTTTTCTTCCTGGTAAACAATACTTCTTGTTGCTGTTCCAGGTCCTGCTTTGGGTTGCAAGCTCCCCACCTTTTCTTGGGTTCAGGCTGCAGTCCACAGTGCAGCGGTGTCTCATTTGGGATTTAAAGTGCACTGGGTTGAAGTGGGACCATGTGTTTCGGATCAGTGCCAGTAATGTGGGCTTATCAATTCTGTGAGCCAAATTGTTAGCCTTGGTCATGTTACACCGTCAACCCTGTTTGGTAGTATGGGCTGTTGCTATTCTGAGCCCCTGTTGTCTTGAAAGCCACCTTTCTGTGATCTTAATTGATCCAAGGCTCATCCGCCCTGTAAGAGCTTTAGAGTTCGGCTGCAAGTGAGGCGTGATCTAAGTAAACCACTTTAGAATGCAGCCTATGGTTGTGCAGGTCCCTTTTCTAGACCAGAACAGCCAGGTAGCACGTCATCTGTAGGTTAAACTGTAGCTGACCTTGCAGTTTACAGCCTCCAGGAGCTTGTACGGAATAAGTATCAAGGTGCACCTCTGTTTTGAGAATGGTGATTTTTGAAAATGTTTTGCTGTAGTTTTTGTCATGAGGTTTGTGATACCATTGAGTGAGATGGAAGGCAACAAGATAAGGGAAAATGAGGTATGAGGAGAGGAATTCCTTTTTCCATGCTTTTTCCTCTGTTCTTGAAATGTATAGTAGGGTGGGAGAAAATATATAGGAGGATGTACTTGGAAACATCACCAGATTGAAAGAGGTTGGGTTTAGATTCGGTGTTGGGGAAAAACTTCTTTACTGTCTGGGGGTGTTGAGGCACCGGAGCGGGTTGTCCATAGAAACTTGCCCTATCCCTATAAGTATTCGGGGCTGGGCTTGGGTGGAACTCCGAGCAACCCGGTCTGGAGCGGAAGGTGTCCCTGGCTGTGGCAGAGGATTGGAGAGATAGGCGTTGGAGTCCCTTCTGACCCAAACCATTCTATGAATCTGTGAACGTTGTAGGGCCTCTCTGTGTCATCATTTAAAAAAGCTTGCGTAAGTGGCACAAAGTCATGAAATAACTAGCAAATACCTAATGAGAGTAAAGAAATGCTTGTAAGGTAAGCTTGTACAAGGGGAAGATTTAAGTTATTTAAAAGGACAGGATGGCCACTAAGTACCAACTAAGTCATGGGCTGAAGGAGAAGCGTGAAGATGTGATGGTGTCTTAATTACCTTTGAAACTCTGTCTGATGAACTCTGTGCTTCTTAATATTTTGTCTGAAGTCTTGCCAACTAGCATTTTAATGATGCAGTCTCCGCAGTAGCGTTCTATCTGTTTTCAGCTGCTAGGGCTGTATGCTTGAGTGTGAGAGCAGCGTGAGCCTTGTTTGGCACGGGCTTGCGTTCCCAAGTTGGAAATACACTCGTGTGACTGACTGAATTTTCCTTGCACTTCCAGATGGATGGAGGCCTGTTTGAACGAGGAGCTGCCTGCCACAACAGAGTTGGAAGAAGGATTGAGAAACGGAGTCTACCTGGCAAAACTTGGAAACTTTTTCTCCCCTAAAGTGGTTTCTGTGAAGAAAATCTATGATAGGGAACAGACTAGGTATAAGGTGAGTGCTGTTGGCAACAGATACTTCTTTAGATGGACATCTGAAATGGGAATATGTACACATGGAGGTACCGKGAGAGAATAAGCAGGAAGTTAATATGTATTAGTCTTACCTGAGAGACTCTGCCTTCTCTCTAGGACAATGGTTAAATGTGGGGGCGGGTGGATTCTTAGCTTTGTATCTAAGCTTGCACTTAGGTGAAGTAATTTATCATAAACAGTCAATATAAACATATATAGAAGCCTTCTGACATCTTTCTCGTAAAAGTGTTTTCACTACCTGTGTTAAGGAACCTCCCTGCTGTTCTTGACAGCTGTGACATTTTGTTTCTTACTGATCTCCCTCACGTTTCTGCCTATTTTTATTTCAGGCGACTGGTCTCCACTTCCGACACACCGATAATGTAATCCAGTGGCTGAATGCCATGTCTGAGATTGGACTCCCCAAGGTAACTTCTGTCTTGTACACCCAAATAAATAAATAATCTCGGAAAAGCTTTGCATTCTCTGGAAGCATTAGCTGTTGTAAAAAAATCACCTTGCTTAATCTAGTTAATTCTTAGAATTCTAGATTTGTGTCACTATAATAGACTCTCTCCTAAAACTTGCTGAAAGATTTCATTCTGCTACATGTATGTACCATATTCCTAATATTACTCATCTTGCATAATGTCTGCATTACGTCATTCTAGCCATGCATTCTTTTGAGCGGTATCCAAGCTACAGTTCGATTGTGGAAATTGTTTTAGAAATCTATGCTAAAAGTAACAGCGCAACAGAAAATACTATGTTCTGCATTTCTTCAGATTTTCCTATGAAATTTTGGCATCGAGTTGAAATGTTCCTCGTGTGACTTAATCAAATATAAGTTATTGACTTGACTAGAGAAATGGCCAAATGAACTTCTCAGCGCTAATAAACAGAGTTGCAACTGAAAATAAATGCAACTGTGGTAGTGTTGGGCTGATAGTCAATTTTTTTTGTTATGTGTAGTCTCACCAGCACTTGAATTGTGTAGTTTAACCTGTTGTATTTTTTCTTGGCATATGTGCTTGCAAATTGAATGCTTCATTTTTTGAAACAATTTTAAAATAACGTTTTGTGATTTACTAGTTGAGCTTTCCTGGGATCTGTGATGATCTTACAGGAGCACATTTGGGATTAGGAAATACTGAAATATGCTGTTAGGGCAGTTAGGTGACAATAAATGAGGATGGATTTAGACAGAGAGACATCGAGTGCCAGGTATGAGGTAAGATCTTACATGTTCAGATGTAAGTAGGTTTTGGGCGGAAGTAAATGTGTGAGAAGACTAAGAAGGAACTGGGCTAGGGTTCAGTGCATTTACAAGATATTCTGCTGCTTTAAGTAGCAGAACAGCAGGGAAGCGATGCTGTGAAATTGAGGGTCCTTAGCTACTCTTGCCTTTACGGAAAGAGCAATGCTATTTTGTACTCACAGGCACCGGCAACGAACCTGCTGATAACTGGAAAATAGCATACCTTGTTGGTACTTCTGAAATAACTGAAACTTCAGTATCAACCCACTTTGTTAAACTTTGAAGAGCTTTGCATTTGAGACTGTCTGAAAGCTTTTGGGTCCAGCTAACTGAAAATACAGTGTGCAGAGCACGTCGGCGCTCGTCTGGGTTTCCCTTTGAAACTTGCCCTTTCTCTTGTTTCTTGGCCGCATTTAATCTGAACAAAATTCTCTTTTTTCTCCCATAAGTCTTTTCCTCATCTTTTGGCTTTCACCAAAGTCCTCACTGTAGGCCATGACCCAGTATCTCGGTGCACACACAAAAGAAAGGTTCTACCCATTCACGTATGTAGAACTTGTTAGGAAAAGGGAGCTCTGGTTCACRTGTTAGAAATAAAAGGAAGGACTGACATTTCAAGTAGGAGAAGCATTTGGTCCAGGGCAGAGAAGCTTAAAGGCTTTTGTTCCATGGGCTGTTTCTCTAGTGTAACGTGGAAGAGTTGGGCTGATGTGATTTGGCTATATCGAGCGAGTATAATTCAGACTACTAACTTTGTTTTGTCTTTAGATATTCTACCCAGAAACAACAGATATCTATGATCGTAAGAACATGCCACGCTGTATCTATTGTATTCATGCACTCAGGTAAGGAATACTAGACAGAAATCTGATTGCTTCTGAAATCTTTCTGCAAAGCTGAAAGGGAGCTGAACCAAAGGCTAGATGAGGGCAAATTTTCTAGCAGAGCAATCTTATTGGGTCAGAGCAAAGAATCACGAAGCCAATATTTTGCCTCGGGCAGCGACCAAATCAGATTCTGAGGGAAAAAGGACTGGTCAAGTATGTTGCAATTGCTACCTTTTCATTCCAATTCCTACCCCCTCTGCTGTCTGAGCCAGAGCTAGACATTCTTTAACCGAGAAGATAGTAAGGCACTGGCGCAGGTTTGTCCAGAGGACATGTGGCTGTCCCATCCCCGGAAGTGTTCAAGTCCTGGTCAGATGGGGCTCGGAGCAACCCGGGATAGCGGAAGGTGTCCCTGCGTGTGCCAGTGGGGTGAGTTGGAACTAGATGGTCTTTAAGGTGCCTTCCGGCCCAGGCCTTTCTGTTAATCTGCAGTCTGTTGAGCTAGCATGACAGGCAAAAAGTAGTGAAGTTGTTTTTTTTTTCCCCAGTCCTGTCTGTGCTCAGCCGCATGCGTCCATCCCTCCTTTATAGCAGTTCCGTTTCTTTTCAGACCGCAGGTGAATACATTAGTATTCATTTTAGTAAGCCAGATCGGCCCAGTGAATACTTCGCTATCGGTGGTGCCGCACCTGCAGTGCTGTTTCCAGTTCTGGGCTCTCAGACATAAGAGAGGCACGAACATACTGGAGGGAGTTGAAGAAAGGGTCACTACGATGCTTTATAGACTAGAGGATCTCTCCTATCAGGTTAGGCTGAGAGAGTTGGCACTATTCAGCCTAGATAACAGATAGTGCTGTGGGGATCTCAACAATGCGTGCAGCTATCTGAAGGGAGGATGCAATGGAGACGTGAAGCCTGGCTCTCATCAGTGATGTCCCATGACGTGACAAGAGGCGAACGCATAATCAGGAAATGCCTCGTGTACTGTGAAAGTGACGAGGAGCAGCACAAGTTTCTCTGAAATGTGGGGTCTCCACTGTTGATGATCCTCCAAAGCCATCTGGATGTTATTCTGGGCAACTTGATCCTATTTGACCTAGTTTGAAAAGGAAGTTTGAACAAACTTGAGAGTGCTCTTCTTGCCTCAACTGTTCTGTAATTCTATGGAGACTTCATCAGCGGTGGGCCAATTATGTTCAGCTGAGGGGGGAAGAGAGGAGTCAGCTCGCTCTCTTGGTGATTATTGGCTGTTATATTGGCTTACCTGTCCTTGAATATCTATCTCCTAAAATTATATCATTGTCAGAATCACAAGGAAAAATAACTACTTCTAATTATTTACTTGTTTTGTTTTCTAGCCTGTACCTTTTTAAACTGGGCCTTGCCCCACAGATTCAGGATTTATATGGCAAGGTAGACTTCACAGGTAAAAAAAACCCCAACACTCGTGTGCTGCCTTTATCTCATATTCTACAAGATCAGTTGTTGAGCACTTGTTAGGTCAATTAAAAGATTGTTACTATTGATATCCTAAATGCAAACAAAACTATAAATTAATGACTATGAGGAGTTTCAGTAATTTAAGGAAAAAAGGTTTAATTTTCCAGCTTCTGAGCCAGGCAGTTAGATAGTCATCAGTTCACTAATCATTTACTTTCACAAATAACCATGTCTTAATTTCCTTGTCACTATTGTAAGACACTTAAGCCTTGCATTGGTCCCCTTGGGAGAGTTTTCAGTTTGGAACTTGGTATTCAATTCTGACCTCCTGCGATAGTTTAGAGTAGAGATGCCATCGGCTGAAGAAGCGTTTGCCGGCTGATCTGCTGCGGGAGATGCTGGCGCAAAGTCACGTCCGCGTGCCTCCTCAAAGTTTTACTAACTAATTTTGAGAAAATGTCAAATTCTCAAAATGTCAAATGTTGTACATTAATGAGATTCTTGCCTGAGGGCACTCATCTGATTTCAAATTTGTTGTTGTTACACCCATAGAATGCTAAACAATTAACTCTCTTTTAGAGTTGTATGATACTTACAATGGTATGTTGATGCACTCCGTTGGCTTCTCTCAGTGCAGTCTGTCTTTGGGGAAAAACTACCGTGCATTTTCCTGACCTGTTGAGGTACCTCAGAATGGAGTCTGTTTCCAGCTCCTCATGAGAGTTCTTGTGTTTTTTTTTCTAGTAAGACAAAATAGAGAATACTCCTGTAGGAATTTCTGGGAGACGTGTAGATCTTAGGAAAGTGTGTGAAATGTCTTAACATTTTCATTTCTTTTGTTTCACTTACTGAGCTTTATTAAAGGATTATTTAAATGATGATTGCCATCTATTGTAGTTACCCTATTGGTTTTTGTAGTGGCAGTTAGTATAGCAATTCTAATGCATTTAAGCCCATGTAACAGTGTTTCAATGTGTGTTTCAGAGGAGGAAATCAGTAATATGAGGCTTGAACTGGAGAAGTATGGTATTCAGATGCCTGCCTTCAGCAAGATTGGAGGAATTCTTGCAAATGAACTTTCTGTGGATGAAGCCGCATGTAAGAAAAAATGGCATTTTGATTAATCACATCAGCAGATCAGTTCAGTGTTAGTTTTTAATGCTGCCTTCTTTTAAGCCTACTACAATCCTTCTGATAGGCCATTTGGAAGACTGGGAAGATTTTTTTATTCTTTCCCTCGTGTATTTTTATTTTTTCTGGAGCGTGATGATTCGACAACTTAATGCATTGTACCTAGAAAGTAGGCTGCTATTTTTTCCAACAACACAAAGCCGTGATGGAATGAGAGATGTTTTGATAATTCTTCCTCTTTCCAGTTAATTTCCAGATAATTATTCTGCTCTTTTGATATAAGACTCAATTCTTGATTTCTCGATTTTAAACGGTGCTGTTTTGTTTAGGACTAACTGGCAGACGGTGGCTTGTTTTTCAGTGCATGCTGCTGTCATTGCCATTAATGAAGCGATTGACCGTCAGGTTCCAGCTGACACACTTGCGGCAATGAAGAACCCTAATGCCATGCTAATAAATCTTGATGATCAGCTGGAGTCCACTTACCAAGCCACACTGTACAGAGCAAAGCAAGACAAGATGGAGAATGCTAAAAACAGGGTAGCGCAGTTCTTCTTTCAAACTATTTGCATGCATTGCTGGCTTGTATTGTGATGTAAACTGTGGGGAATTCACACCTAGCATGTGTTACAGTCCTGTCTCTATAGTCTTAGATGGATTTACTCCTGGTAATGAGTAAATACTATTATGTTCCCTGGTAACCTGTCTTATTGTAGGAAACAGGCGGTAGATAGCTGCGTTACTCTGTTTAGCTGTCTGAAATACGGGCCACGCACATATAGAATTCCCGTTAGCATTTTTACTTTGGGAATGCATCCTTCTATTTTTGTACGCTGTACATACGTTTTCCTAACAATGAAATGATGAGCGAAGGCGACCAACGATGGAAGGAAGTGGGTCATGTTGTTTTAGAACACYATATAACACATGCCCTGCTCTGCGTACTGCTTTCTACATTATTCAGCTCTGCTGTGTGTTCAGTAGAGCCGTTACGTTGAAATAAGCTGTTTCTAAGCTGCCTCTATCATATTTTGGCTATAGTTACTTTGGTTGTATTTATGTCTAGGGCTTCTTCTTGCATGTGTTGTGGTAGTGTATCTGTGGTCTATCATAGCTCTGTATGTGTAAACAGTTAGCCATCCTGACCTTTTCAGTTAGAAGGTCGGTGAGGGTGAAGGAAACTGTAGAAACCCTGATTAGTTTCTATTTCGTCTTCAGATTGCCTCAGAAAGTTCAGATAGAGAGAGAGATGTGTATGAAGAACTTCTGACTCAAGCTGAGATTCAAGGAAACATCAATAAAGTGAACGGTAGGTATAATGTTATAACAATAGTCTTAATTAAAACAGTACTTCAGAATGATACCCATGCTCCTCTTTTAATGTAATGCTGACAAAATTTAACGGCATCTCCCCTGTTTTTGCAGGGTACTTTAGCGGGGCGGTGTTTTGGTTTTTTTTTAGTTGTGTGGTTTTGTTGTTGTTAGTTGCTTTTGGTTTTGTTTTTTTAGTCATTATTAGTACATAGTTGTAAGCTTAATTCGCTCCAACTTCTGCCACCCTTCCTTTCGGAAATGGATGATCCGTGTTGCTGGGTCTTTCAATTCTTCGTCTTGAAGAGTGCACGCCATTTCCAACCGTTAGATTGTTTTTGAGCACTATTTCATAATTGCCTCTGGAAGTCTTCCTTTTGGATTATGTACCTAACTTGGTGTCTATCAGGTCTAAGAATATTTCTTTCTGAGCAGTAGCTTATGAAAGCCACAGGACTTTCTCAAAACTCTGTTTTACCATTGTTAGCGCACGCAGCCATATCGAAGATTGACCTGGCTTTGGAACGAGGAGATGCATTAGCACTGTATGAAGCTTTGGCGACACCGGCCCTGGCACTTCGAGGATTGCTACGAGAAAATTGTGACTGGTATTTCAAGCAGTTTTTGAGCGATAGGCAACGGAAACAGCAGGTACAGAAAAGCGTAGATGACCCTGATTGTGAGGTTTTTGCCCCGCTCCTCCCTTTTACCGTGCCACTGTGTGCTAATCGCTTGGTATATACCTGCATTACAGTTTCGTGTTGGCTAGAAAAGGTTAGTGTTGAGAGATGGAAGCATTCAGTAAGCCTATCTATTATTTAGGTTTTGTCTCTGCACATGAAAGGCCTGTAAGATGTTTGTATGTATGTGTACATATAATTAAAGTACTTTGACCAAACCTTAAAATACTAACTTGTATGTGTGCAGAACTTAAGGTGCATCCTCCCTCATTTTACTGTTGTCAGTGCCCAAATAATGTGCACGTATGGGTTTTATACTATCAGATAAGCCTGAACTAAATTTGCTGTGGAGAATACCATCGTACACCGCTTGCAGGTGTGGTGGTTAGAGAGACAGTTTAGTGGTGGGCTTGGCAGTATGAGGTGTGTGGTTGGACTCAGTGATCCTATGGGTCTTTATCAGCTTCAATGATTCTGTGATTCTACCCAAGTTATTTAAGCCCTCCTGCCTCCCTAGTTACTCGGTCTAATTTTGTATTTGTATTTGTTTAGTATCATATAGTCCAAGAAGTGTGTATGTAGAAGCCAAAGCCACATGTTGTCCATTTTGATGTTCTGCTAACATTTTAGTTGCTCAGAGGTACAATGTAACCTCACTTAATGGATTGTTTTGTGGCAAACTGCACAATTGCTAATTTTACTCCAGTGCGCAGATCCTGTACGGGGAGGGTTTTTGCACAAAACGGTGCCTTTCGACTTAAATATGTTATCATTTTGGAAGCAGTCTTGCCTTTAATTGCTGTGTTTGTGGGACTGCACTTCTAATACAAACAGGATCAGGTTGTACACATATGGTCTTTCAGCACCTGAGCTGAGAATTTGGAGAGTAATTTCTGATTTCCTTATGTATGTGGCATCCTTCGATTGCAGAAGCTGCATGGCATTTTAGAGTGTCTTAAGCTAAAGTGGAGTAATTTTATTGAGGTAATTCAAATTAATAGCATAGCATTGTTTGACCCTGACAGTTTCTGTTTTTTCTTTAGGCTGGCCTTACAGGTCCTCTGCAGAAAGAAGAGTTGCAGTCGGGAGTGGATGCTGCTAACAGGGCTGCACAGCAATACCAGCAAAGTAAGAATCAACAAAAATTATCGCATCAAGGTCATCGTGGATGTGATCAAAAGAGGCACAGTTTTTGGGTCTATAATGAATGGTCATTATGAATGTTCTTTAAGTACTTTACAGCTGCCAAAAACATTAAAGAGAGATGGTTGTCCTAATGATTTGTAGCATCTTTTATCCATGTCTTACAACGTGGCTGGAGATAACAGCGTATAAATTGAGATAAGAAACATAGAATTTTGGTATCTGCCTTAAATAACCTCTATTTCTAGAATACTTGTATGAATTTTTGTGCCGTGGATCTGTGAAGAAAATCTGGATTGCTCTGGGAGATGTGAAAGATAGGTTATCTACGGGTCATTCACACTGAGCTACAGAGTATTAAATAAGAGCATTGTGTGTTTTAATTATCTTCAGTAGTTGAAGACTAACTAATCGGGGATGTATGGAACTGAGAGTGTTGCTCTTCCCCCGCATTAGGACTGTTATTCTTTTTCTAGTTAGGTATTTGAGTAAAATAGAAAAAAAAAAGTGCAGTTATTATGGGAGTCTCAACTGTCCACCCTCCTTACTATTATGCTCTTTGAACTTCTAGGGCTGGCAGCAGTAGCCAAAATTAATTCAGCAATTCGAATGGGCAATGCGGAGAAGACTGTGGCAGAAATGATGAATCCAGAGGCCCAGTTAACGGAGGTTTACGCATTCGCTGCAGATCTTTACCAAAAGGAGCTGGCCACCTTACAGCAACAGAGCCCTGAGGTAAGCATCACCTTCTCTGTTATTTCTGGAAGTTGGCGAGGGTCACTGCTTTGTCTGTTTTCTTAAATGTATTCTCTGGAACAAAACCTTCCTAGAGTTTCATAGAATCGAGTCTTTTTAGAACTTCTTTGGTGGTCAGTCTGTTCTGACGGGGTTTAATTCCTAAATCTTGAGCTACTTGGCCCTGTGAGACTGTACTTCAGTCTCTTACTTGTTGCTTTAGTTTTGTTTATGATACTCATCTTCCTACTTCGTTGTCATAAAGGTTGTCCCTTTGCCTTGCTGCAYGTCTGTTCTGACTGCCGCTCCGTTGTTTTCTACTTGCAGCAATAGTTTGTATAGAGTGAATAGAATTAAGTTGTTGTCCTCTTCGTATGCAGGGTCACCTTACCCATCCAGAACTATCTGTTGCTGTAGAGATGCTGTCTTCTGTAGCCCTGATTAACAGGGCTTTGGATTCGGGGGATATGAATACAGTGTGGAAACAACTTAGCAGTCCTGTCACGGGGCTTACAAACATTGAGGATGAGAACTCGCAGAGGTGAATAATTCAGTGAATTGTATCTGTGATTGATGTTGCTTATATTCTGTGACTGTATGAATTTTTTTCCTTCTCTTAGATTTTACATTATTTTTGCATTATTTGTTATGGTACCGATTTAATATCTGCTATCTCTCGTATCTTTTCGTTTTTATGATTGTTATTTCTTACTGCTCTGATTCCTGTGCTGTCTCTCCATGCTTTCTCATGGTTTTCACACTAAAGCCATGCTGTAATACCATTAGGTTGTTGCTAGTATTTATGCCAGCTTGCACACCATTTTCTTTGCCCTGGACCCTCATTCAGTGTTTTAGTGCTTTTTTCTATTTGGCAAATTTTGTCTACTTGAACCTGCTTCACAATTGTGCTGACCATCCTCCACGCAGCATTTTTCTTTTTAGCCCGTTTTCATACTTGTTCCAGTTTCAGCCCTTACGTTACCTCTCCCACTTCGTATTGCAGCTGTGAACGCTGGGTTGCACGCTCCCTGACCGGTTTGTTATGATACGATGTTTACTGGGTTTGGGTTTTGTTTTTTGACAGATATATTGACAATCTGGTGAAACTGAAAGCTCAAACAAGTGCAGAAGGAAATGAATTTATCACGTGGAATGATATCCAGTCATGTGTTGATCACGTGAATAAAGTTGYGCACGAAGAACACGAAAGTAAGTTTCTCTGTTCAGTTCATGCTAGACTGAGCCTAGCTTATAAGGAGTGCTAAAATTAGGTGCATGTCAACACAGAAAGTTATTGATTGACTTGTAGTTGTGTCATATGTTAAACATCTGGGAAGATCTTAGCTGTGAGCAAGACTTGGTGATCTGTAATATATGTCTTGATTGTGGGACTGTTCATTGATGAAGAGATTAGGCAATCAGGAGTGTTTGTGGTATCCACGTCAGTATCTCTGAACTGTTTATTAGTCTTTCCAGTGTAAATTTCAACCCCTTTTGGACTGAAAATATGTTGTGTTAGTGTCCAGGATTAGTGTACAATCTTCTAATTTCCCTTCAATCCCCCAGATTTAATGAAAGCTAGTATTACCAAAATCTCTCAGTTAGTTGTAGCTTTGTCTTGGAGTGCTCCATCCTCTTTGCTATTTTGCTGCATTCAGTAGAAGATACTGTAAATATTCAATATCAGCAAGGCTTAAAGCCTTGCATCATAAAGGCGGGAGAGATTTGGGGAGAGATTTGTCGGAAGTGTTGCGGTGATGACTTGGTGTTATACACTGAGAAAGGCAGGTGTCTTCTGCTATTCCTTGTTATGTAGTTGGTGTGTTGTGTTTCACCTTGAAACGCTTTCTCTTACTCTAGACAAGGTTAACTTTTAAATTACAAGCTTGCTCTCTTAACTAACTTGTTTCTTGCATCTCCAAATAGATCGGGTTTGCTTTTTGCGTCACATGAATAGATTTGTTGAAACCACACAAAGGGGTGCTACAGTGGCTGGTGTACACACTGGTGCTAGTTTCATGGTGTTTTATCTAAGTAAGAGGTCACCGTGTAATCCTAAAAGCTTGTCTAAAAACATCTTATTTCTTTTAACGCTTCTTGTCCTATAAGAAGGGTGCAGCAAATCCTGTAATGAGACAAATTATTCTCCCCGGGGAGTTTCTTAATTATGTGGTGTGCTTCACGTGTGCATGAAGATGCAAAGATACATTTTATCTTCTCTCTATGAGTAAGTTAAAGTAGTCAGAGAAGGCCCTTGAGCTATGTGGTGATATATATATGGGGGTTTTCTTTCCTGCACCCTTTCGTAAGTTACTGTATCTGCTTTTTGATAGAAGCCATTCCACCGTTTTAGTGATGGAGTTCTTGCAATGTCCTCAGCATATATTTTTCCCTGATCTCTACTCCATCCAAATATGTACCCTTCCCCAAGATGTTCTAATTTTTGTATGAACTTCTGGTTTGTGCGTCTTGCATTGAGGAGTCCCAGTCTTTGAATACAATAACCAAAACTGGAGATCCCCACACTGAGCTCCTCTTTTTTTGTCTGAAAGAGTTTTTTGTTCTGCACTGATCAAACCACAATTGGATCCTTCTTTAAGCAGGAAATTGAATCAGATTAACGCTGAGGTTCATCTCAACTTCAGTTATTTTTTGATTTTCAGGAGAGGGTTGCTATAGATGGGATACGTATGATGTAGATTCTGTTTGCATTTAGCTAACTGTCAGGTTTTTTTTTTTGCTGAATGGTAAATTTTACTGTACCTGAATAACATTCCCAACTCTGATAATACGGCTGATACTACATACGTCTTTAATGGAAAGGTTTTCTAAAATATGAAATTAATGTATGTTTAAATGGTATTCCTTGCAAGTCTTTCATTTCATGTGAAGATTTCTTCCCGGAGAAGCCAGAACCTCGGAATATTGTCAACTCTGGCCATTTGGACTTTGATAGTTCTAGAAGCTCTGAGCTGACTATCTGAGGATTCGGTTTGTCCCTGTATGTGGTGTCCCTGAGTTATTTTTTTTTAAACTCTTTTTAATTGCAACGCTCAGGAATTATGATTAATTAAAAGGTGGAGAAATAGTCTTGGTTCCTTTACTAGTAAGTAATGTTTTCTGTTAAAGATACTGTGGTTCTCAGCTGTTACTTGATTTAGGAAGGACTAACTGCACTTTTCTTACAAAGCGATGCTTGTGATTATCATTGACCAAAAATGGAACTTTGTCTTTCTTCCTCTTTGCATTCCTTGCTAGGGATTTTGGCAATTGGTCTTATTAATGAAGCTCTGGACGAAGGGGACGCCAAGAAGACTATTCAGGCCTTACAGATTCCTGCGGCAAAATTGGAGGGTGTAGCGCCGAAGGTAGCGCAGCATTACCAGGATACACTACTTCGAGCCAAGAGAGAGAAAGCACAGGTGAGTGCAGTTAAATGCGCCTCTTGAAAGGCCTTTGCATCAGTGTAATTGCATTCTTTCTGGTTTTGAAAGTCAGGAATCAAAACTGGTATTGGTATGCATTCTGCATGCCTTCGACTGTTCTTAATCATCAGTTTGGATCTCTGTACTAGAGAAAGAGATTTCAGCTAAGAGTGTGAATCTTCATGAGCTCTCGTGATGAGTCTAAGGATACTAAGTGCGCATGATGGCTTGCTACAGCTAATCTCAAGTCCCAAGCGAGATACGTATCTTGTTGGTGGAAAAATAATACGTGTCGTCTGTTTTTGCAAGGAGACCATGTTCATTCCAGGAGTACTGAACTTCTGAATGCAAGTTTTCTGCAAGCTCAAGTATTTTCTTCGAAGTTCTTTGTTAAATGTTGTCATAGGCATAGTTGTATATGGCAGAAAGAAAGTTTCTGAAGGTGGAAAGATCTGTGAAGTGGTAAATAATTAGAAAAAAGATGTGAAGCAGCATACACGCTACCAGCAAAATATATGCTGTTGTTCACCTGATGACACTTTCATAGCTTATGACTTTTTTGAGCGGAAGTTGTCATTAGCAAAGGATTTTTACCTGCTTGAACATAGCTGCAGCTTTCACTAACTGAAGGGTGAAGATGAAGACAGCAAGTTTCATCTCACAGGTTTAAGAAAGGATGACGAGAGCATGTGTGTATGCGATTGATTTTTCAGTAGTATGGATAGTACACTTGAATAGTTCTTCTCATCTGTTTCAGAGAAGTAGCAGATGTCTGCTTTCAGCGACTTGAGGGTGTTTTGTTTTCTTTTTTTCTGCCGTGGAGCTCATTGCTCTAATAGCATTGCACAATTTGGTATAGAGGCTAAGGACTAGATTGTGGTGAACGCTTTGATTTTGACTAAAGGTAAACCTCCGTGATGACAATAGCTGAAACCTGTATGCATTGCTGTTGAAAATCATTAAGCTGCTTTCCCAAGGGCCTTTACAGAGTTAATGATCGTCAGGATACATTTTGTGCTGAAGCATTTCCTCCCGCTGAGTCAGAATGATACAATGAAATCTTTTTATCCTGCTCTTAAAGTTGCGCCAGGCTCTGCTGGTAACTTCTCGGTTGGTATGAAAATACCTTATTTAGGCATAAGATAAGTAAAGGGCTTCTCACAGCAGCATGGCAGTAATTCTGGAAATAGAAAGATCATATTATAAAGTAACAATGTGGGGAAAATAATCACAACCTGAAGTCATCTGTTAGGAACTCTAGTGATTTCTGTACCTTGGGGCCAAGAGGGATTGTAGTCGACCTGAAGATGTCGTTCAGTTGCTTACTTGAACGGGGAGCGCTGTGTCATGCACGTTTCTGATGCGATGATGTGAGAGGAGAAACCGGGAAACACTGCAGTATGTTACGCTGCGTGTACCTTGCAGAAAGCCGCGAAGCAGCAAAACTGTAGAGAAGCACGAGATTATTTTGGTAGATTTTGCCGTTGCTGGTACTCTCGTACTGGGACTGTCCGGCTTTCAGATAAAATCTGCCTGTGAAGGTCACGTTTAGCTCTCGAATGAAGTATCATTTAGCCAGTTACTTTCAAATCAGCCGAAGCAGTGGGAAAAATAGGGAAGGCACGTAAGGAAATGTTCATTTAAAATCTTGCCTTAAAGCTTTTGAACATTGTAAATAGTGGTTCTTTTGTGCAGTGTGATTATTATCCCATATCTGCAATAAATGTTTCCTGTGTTCTGTTTGTATGAGAGTCGTCAGAGGAATGGCAGTTGCGTCTTAACATTTCTTTTGGTAGTTACCTAAAGGAAGCACCAGGGGGTGGGGAGAAGCTTTGCTTGGCAACTGCTGGGTCATTGTTCTTTGTGTATATTTTTGGACTTGCTAAACACTCATCTCCTTCCTCCTCTCAAATTTCTGTGCGTAACATGAGCTTATTTGGCTGGATTTCCCAGCCAAAATACAGGATGCTGTGTCATCGCTGCTCCTTGACAAGCGATCTGTTAGAATAAAGACTTACAACATGTCTTTGCAGTGCGTGCCGTATGTGTACAGCCCATCCACAATAACTATGGTGCTTTTTGCTTTGCTAGTTTGTATAGGTTTGTGAACTTCTGCGGGCATGGAAATGAACAGCCCTCTGTGACATTAGTTATCCAAAGGTTTCTTTAGTTTCTGCACACCGATGCAAATCAGCAGCTCTCTGGTAGTCATCTTCTGTTGAAGGACTAACCTCCTGGGAAGTCATATCCTGTTAGCTAATGTGGCTTTAGGACTAACCGGTATCGAGTCCCTGGCCTTGTATTCTCTCTGCTTATTAGAGTGGTTCCCATTGATAGAATCTCTTCTTTGTTCTGTTTGCTGGAAAGATTTTTTGACTGGGATAAAGTATTGAGTTTGGTAATGGACATGATGTCCTCATGCTGCTGGAGTCGGTTAGGAAATGCTTTTTGTTCCCTCTGACACGTGAAAGTACAATGTTGGTTATTTCTGAACATAAGTTATTTTACTTTACAGAAATAGCAGTATTTTTCTCCTAATACCGTATATTTTTCTTGTTGTATTCAGGACACACGGGATGAAACGGCCGTACTTTGGCTGGATGAAATTCAGGATGGAATTCATAAGGCTAACAAGGACACGGAGGAGTCCCAGAGATGTAAGTCTTATCGCACAGTATTGCAGTTAATCCCTACTACGAGCCACCTACCAGTTATTTAAGGAAAAGTTGGGAGCTAGAAATGGCATGTGAATGTGGCAAAGGAAATCAAATGAAGCTACAGTGCAGGTGCGGTTCTTGTGAGGTTTTTTTATGGAGCGAATGTCAGATTCTTCAAATACTAAATTTCATCTGTTGTGGGGTGATAGGCGTTTTTKGTTCAGTTCTGCATGTGACCATTAGACCATCTTAACTCATTGGACAAATCTCTATCGAATTTTTCATCACTTGCAACTAATTGTGTGTGTCTGTGGGTGGTTAGTTAGAAATTAGAACATTCATATGCACAATCGTAATTGTGTTTTCACGTGAGCTTTACGTTTTACTTGTGTGGCGTACTGTTGTCACAACCTCACGTGTTTTTCAAATATTACACGTCGGTGATATTCACCCTCGCTCTTTAGCACACTTTGCGGGTGGACTGGCCCATCCATTGTTGCGTCACGGACTTTAAAACGAAGATGTTGTTTCTGTCTGCAGAAACAATTAAGTAATTACTACGCTTCGGCTCGTTGGGTTTCTTTTTTTTTTTCCTTCTGTTTGTTTGGGGTTTTTTGTTTGGTTGGGTTTTTGTTTTGCATTGTTTGTATGTTTTATTTTGTGCCTGACAAAGGCTTTTTCTTTGACAGAACACTCCTGCTATAAGGGTATGTTCATGTTGTCTTGCTCTGTTCTGCCATTCTGTGAGTTACTGTGAGTCACTCGTAGTTACTCATACTGTGAGTTACTGAGTCCCTGAGCTGACCTACTTCCTTGTGTTATCCAAGTCTCCTTAGGAATTCTGGCCATTAATGAAGCAGTAGATCATGGCGACATCAGCCAGACCCTGAGTGCCTTGCGTTCGCCTGATGTCGGGCTATACGGAGTCACTCCGGAATGTGCTGAGACGTACCTGCGAGAACTGTCAGAGGTCAAGACGAGGAAACAGGCAGCAGGTACACCCTAAGTAGCTAAATGTTAGTGAAATAAATGCAAGATTATTCTACATGGAATTGTAACCAGATGTAAAAAAAACCTCCGGGAAGAAACCTTGTGTTGTAGGTGGCAGTTGTGGATGCTTTGTGAAAGAAAGGGTTGTTCTGTTTTTTTTGTCAAAAGAAGTGTGGACACAGTATAATGTTCTCTGCTTGTTGTGTTTAGGTAGCTCTCATATGAGGTCGTTAGGGACTCGTAAACATTTGTTTCCTTGCTTGGAGGAAGAAGCATCTGTTAAGTAGATTTCCCGGTTGTAACATTTGTGTGCATGGAAGGTAAGACACTTGTCAGATTTTCAGACTTCTAACTGCCCTTTCTCCTCTTAGGGGGCAATGGCAGTGAATGGGTGAAACACTGGGTGAGAGGAGGCTATCATTATTACCATAATCTGCAGACCAAAGAGGGAGGATGGGATGAGCCAGCAGAATTCGTACAAAATGACACGCAGCTGTCACGGGAGGAGATACAGGTAGAATACATAATACGTAATACGTGCTCTTTCTCTGTGAAGTCAATGTTCCTACCATTCCCAACCTTAATGTAGCTCCAAGACAGAATGCTTCAATGCCATGGTCACGTTAACAACCTTAGTAACTCCTTGTCCTAGTCAGAAGCATTTATCCTGTCACTGAAAGAGTACAGGCCCACGATATTCCTGGTTTTGAAAGGCAGCTTTGGAGTTTCTTGTAAGCATAGTGTGGAAAGCTGAAGTAACTTTCTTTTTCTTGTATTTCCATGTTGGTTTTCTGGCTCCTCTTCCTATCGTAACATTAATTCAGAGCACCATATCTGGAGTCACTGCGGCATACAACCGAGAGCAGTTGTGGCTGGCGAATGAGAACCTGATTATGAAACTTCAGGCTTGCTGTCGGGGGTATCTTGTTCGCCAGGAATTCAACTCAAGAATGAATTTTTTGAAGAAGCAAGTCCCAGCGATCACTTGCATTCAGGTAGAGGTTCCCTTTAATTCCATTTGAAACTTGTGCTCTGCAGTTGTTTTCTGTACACAAGCTTATGGACAGTTTTTGTTCAATTCCAGCGGTTGCAAGCACACAACTGTCTTTGCCTTGTATTGTCAGTTATCTAAAAGTGTTTCCCTCTCCCAGTGATTTTGGTATATTATTTGCTTTTACATGTCATATATAATCGAAAAAGTCTGCTCACATAAAATTGGTGAGAGAAAAACATAATTGAGGAAGCTTTGACAATTATTTTTTTTACATGTTTCGATGTTTCGGGAATAGGACCATATGAAGTGTGTTGTATGTGTTGATGGTGATAATACCGTGAAATGCATTGCTCCTGTGGTTCTTCATGAATTTAAGAGAAGAAACATGGTTGTCAGCATTTCTGAGTAAAGTTTGTGTCTTTTGATTTGTCCAGAGATTGGGAGGATTGAGGACCTGAAAGAGATGGTAGGATTAGTCAGCATAAAATTGGACAGGACGTACAGGACAGCAACAAAAGAATTCTTTCTGCGGTGTTGTAACTGAAATGCGTGCAAATGAAATAGTTGCCTTGCACCCTTTTACCATTTTATTATTTCAGCAGCGTATGTATGTTGCTGCCTAAGTAGCACATACTCTGCCCCTATACTTAACAAAACCTCAGCTTATTTAAATAACGCTCTCTCCCTTTTAGTGTAGTCCAACCCCTTGCCTAACTTCTCTTCCCAAGGGTCCGTGGCAGCGAGTCTTCTCGGAAGGCTTAAAATGTTACATCTCCGTTCTCACTGGCAACAGTGTCCTAAGGTGTGATCCTCGTGTAGACAAGTTTCTGTCAGCTTGACTGTTTCACTATATCCTTCTCCCTAACTGGGCTTCGTAAGGCCCAGACTCTTCACGAGGTCATTTAAAGTCTCTCACGATTACAGTTGTAAAATAAAAATAGTTAATGCTTCACGCAGTGAAGCACCCTATCTCTTGATACAACAAGCATGTCTCCTTCATGTTTCATTTAGCCAAAAGGGCCAGTGGAAGGTGAGGAACACAAAGAAACTCACATTTGTGTTTACTTCTGTTTAATTGGGAATGTAAAGTGAGTGTGCCTGCTTTGTTTTCAGTCTCAATGGCGTGGCTACAAGCAAAGGAAGGCATATCAAATCCGTTTGGATTACCTACGAGCGCAAAAGGACCAAGTAGTCAAGGTAGTTTGGATTCCCTGCTAACTTTTTTGGTAAACCTTTGCGGTAGTGAACTTTGTAGATGAGGTTTTTATCTGAGTGTGTTGGTTACCCTTCATTAGATTCAATCGATGACCAGGATGTATCAAGCCAGAAGACGCTACAGAGATCGTTTGCAGTATTTCAGAAACCATGTAAGAGAATATCTTGTTCAATGTATTCTGTTTCTGACTTGGGTACTCTTTCCAGGATGATGTCAAGTGCTTCTCTGATTTTTAAATCCTAGATAAGTGATGTTGTAAAAATTCAAGCCTTTATCCGAGCAAACAAAGCACGAGAAGACTACAAAACCCTCAGTAAGTATTGCCGACAAGATAGAACTGATTTGCCGTGAATCTCTGTTTGTGAGGAATCACAGATTCATCGAAGAGATTCCCCAACTCTCTGCCTGTCTCCACAGAAGACATACTTAAGCCCCTTGATCATCTTTAGGTAGCCCTCCTTTGGATTTGCTCCCGCAGCTCCACATCCTTCCTATTATGTTGGGGGCCCTGGAGCTGAACTCAATCCTCCAGCATCTCATGACAGTGGAGTAGAGGAGGAGGATCACCTGCCTTGACCTTCTGACCCCACCGCTTTAGATGTGTCTCGGGATACAGTTGGCTTTCTGCGCTGCGAGCGCACTTTCCTGGGTCACGGCAAGCTTATTGTCAACCGACACAACGTTGACCGTGCGCTCTACAACTTCAAGACAGTTTTGAGGAGCAATTCGGATGAAGTCGGTAGGACAGTGCAGGGAGTAGGCAGTTCTTGAGGCTGAAGAAAAACTTGAATCTAGCTGGTTTTTTTTGTTTTTTCCTCCTGAAAGTAGAACTGTAGCTTTGCGGTTAGCTTTGACCATGTGGACTACCCCGTGCTAGTAATGACTTTGTTCTTGATTTGCTTCTCTTACAGTTTTCTCAAAATGGGAAAATCCAAATGTCAGAAGCCATTTAGACGTGATGGTACTAATTTAACTCTGGGTGCTCCTTGATGTGCTGTTTAAACATAGATAAGGCATATATTTACTTCTGTCAGCCATCCTCTGGTGTTTTCTATTCTCTTGCCTATTTTTAGTTAATGCTGAGAACCCACCTATGGCTGTGGTTCGGAAGTTTGTCCATTTGCTCGATCAGAGTGACCAAGATTTTCAGGAGGAGCTTGAGCTAATGAAACTGCGCGAAGAAGTCGTAACCTTGATCCGATCCAATCAGCAACTGGAGAATGATCTCAATCTCATGGACATCAAAATTGGTTTGCTAGTGAAAAACAAAATTACACTGCAGGTAAGAAGTGTGTTTCTGGGAGACCGGCTACAGATTGCATCGAGCCCAGTGGTAGTTAGTGTGGAGAGCTCCCGGCCTCGGATGTCAGTTGCTCGGGCCCAGTGGAAAACGTTTCCCTAGACTTAGTTTTTACTCCCAATACGTTCTTAGGCCATTTCAGTAATTTAGTATGTATCCCTAGAAAGAAAAATGGAGGAGAAGAGGGAACAGGTCCTGAAGCTCAAAAAGGCAACAAGACCATCTCGATCTAATTAATACAATAGATTATGTATTTGAAGGTTTTGAGAAGTTCTTTTTTGTTGCTCCTTTGCGGTTAAACGAGTCACGTGCCACACACTTGTGGTAAGGGGGTCAGTTTTGGAGATGGGAGACATGCTTGTGCTGCTCAGTTGCTTGTTGCTGAAAGGAAGCCCCCTCTGTCTAAGCTTGGTTGGTTTGATGTATTCTGCAAGAAAAAGGTCTCTTGCCGATACAGCGTTGTCTCTTCTGAGAGCTGAAGTAGTGGTCGGCTTTTCATGTGGTCCTGGATTCATTACACTAGGCTTCTCTCCAAGTGCAAAATCTCAGTTGGTGTAGTGCAGTTTATCTTAGAAGGAAGCTGCAGCTGTTGTGCTGATGCTTGCGGTGGAAAGTGCCATTGCTGTCCGAGTACGTGGAGGTAGCGAGCTAGCTGAATATGAAACGGTATTTTTAAGTTGTAAGCCCGGTTTAAAAAAAGGAAGGGATTTCCAAGCATCTCCAAATGCTACCAGCTCTGATTGTAATTGCTGCCAAGAGTGACTAACCCTTCTTGGATTTCAGACAAATTCACGAAGTCTGGAACGAAGCAGAACATGTACTTCCAGTTGGAGAGACTGCTGCCATAGCGAATAATGCTTTACTTTAATAGCCCCAGACATACCTTGACCAAGAGGAGTGGCTCTCAGATGCCACTGCTTTCCAATATTGCCTGTTAGAAAACCTCTCAGAGTGAAATCTCTGCCTACTCTTTCTTTCCAGGATGTTGTTTCTCATAGCAAAAAACTTACCAAGAAGAACAAGGAACAACTCTCTGACATGATGATGCTGAACAAACAAAGGGGAGGTTTGAAAGCATTGAGCAAAGAGAAGAGAGAAAAGCTGGAAGCCTATCAGCATTTGTTCTACCTGCTTCAGGTAAGCAACTTTTTACGCTGGTCATTAACTTTTCCTCACAGAAGCTTATRTATCTTGGCGCATTCTTTGCTTATGCATTGTGGTTGTCATACAAGGCAGTAAGGATGGAAAAGACCTTTAAGATCGAGTCCCTCCGGCAACTGTTTTGAGCCACCTTAGTTTTTAGTGACGCTGGTGGAGACATGCATGTCAAGTCATTTTTCTTGTTGTAGACTAACCCGACCTACTTGGCCAAGCTGATTTTTCAGATGCCTCAAAACAAATCCACAAAGTTCATGGATTCTGTCATCTTCACGCTGTATAATTACGCGTCCAATCAAAGAGAGGAATACCTGTTGTTGCGACTTTTTCAAACGGCATTGCAGGAAGAGATCAAGTACGTGGTAGCGTGTGGCACATTCTTGTCGTTGAAATCGGTTTTGGCAGATTCTGAAATTAAGGCCATTTTCATGTTAAATCTAGTGCTAATATACAGATAATGCTAATCCGTCCCTTCGTTGTCCTCATTTAATATCTGTTAATGTAGTCTAAAAAAGAAGACTTGGGTATGTCCATTGAAGATGAGGGCTTTTTACTTCAAGATTTCACTGCTCAACATAGCAGCTACTTTTGATCTGATGCAAAGTCATGCTAGAATTCAGTCTAATCTCAATTCTCCAGTGTCTTTTTACAAATAGGTCCAACAAACTGCAAACTCAGGCTTTACAAGCCAGGAAGAGAGCTAAATCTAAGCTCTTGAGATTTCCAGAGGGTGCTGAGGAGTCTGAAATCTTTGTCATTTGGCATTTCTATTTCCTGCCAGTGTTAGAAACTCTGCCCGTCCTCAGCCGTGTTCTGTGGGATCGGTTAGGCCTTAGGACCTCGATGTTACGTGACTTTGGTTCTTTACGATGCAGTGTGGCGCAGTTTGCCATCAGGAAGAATATGCACTGAAATTTTTGAGGAGGTACTCTTAAGCATTTCTGGGAATACTTTTTAAGTGTGAAGGTGGTATATGCCCCGAAACAAATAACGACTTGTAAAAACCATTTCCCCCGTCCTTAAATTTAGGGGGTAGTCCAGAACGGTATCCAGGGAAGTGTAGGCAGTGATGGAGAAGTGTAGGCAGTGATGGATGTACCTCAAATTTCATCTTGATTCTTTCTTCTTCAGATCAAAAGTAGACCAGATACATGAAATTGTGACTGGGAATCCTACTGTTATTAAAATGGTGGTAAGTTTCAATCGTGGTGCCCGTGGTCAGAATGCCCTGAGGCAGATCCTTGCACCAGTTGTGAAGGAAATCATTGATGACAAAACCCTTAATATCAAAACCGATCCTGTGGATATTTACAAGTCTTGGGTTAACCAGATGGAATCTCAAACTGGAGAGGCCAGGTACGGGACCTGTTAATACTGTATTTTTCTAAATGTTGCTTAGCTGCTTTGCATTGCTCAGCTAATCGTTCAAAGCCATCCTTGGCTCAGCTGCATGCGTCTGTCCAACTGATCATCTCGTCAAGACAGTTTTCATCTGAGAGTTCTAAAGTTCATATTCTGCTTGGCAGTACTGAGAGAGTTGAACAGGGATGTCATTATGCGATGGAAGAAGAAATGCTCTTCAGGGTTTTCCTATGTTGACTTGATGGTTAGCTATGAGACACCCTCTAACCTAAAGAAATGTGTTGTAAGAAAATTGTCTGGGAAGCATCGCTTCCATGTCCGTCCATGTTCATGCCATATACAGCCTACGCAAACAAGCGCCGTTTGGAAGCTCACGAAGCCTCTTGCTGGCACAAAGCATCACAGTTCTCTTAGTCCTAACATCTTCCCGATGAATATTGGGTGACGATGACTATTGTATTGAGCTATGTGATTTTGTGTCATTCTGGTTTCTTCAGCGGTTTTAATTTGCTAGAACTTGAGGTTTCTGTTGCGTTTTTGGGGTTTTTAATGTCTTTTTGTAAAAAGGCAAAAGCCCTATTTAAAGCCATCTGCAGACGCATACCTTTGCGCACCTCATGGAAAATTCTGGACATGTTGAATATATGAGCGAAGAAGCTGTGTGTTCAGGTTCTTTTCTGTACATGAGATGTAGGATATGCTTTTATGAGTCACCAACTTCATCTGTGTCTGTTCACTGGATTACTGTGCAGTGGTTTCAGCCGACTGCAGGAAAAAAGCAACCATTCACATGGCACCATTTCCCCCCGGTAGCGCATCATATTGATTTTATGGATGGTGCTCTAGCTTCCGCTTGTGTCCAAGGTTTCATCATCCTAATAGCCAAACGTGTAGCTTTCTTTTTCACCGATTTGCAGTCTGTAGTACTGCTATGTGTTACAGATGGTGCTCTTTTTGCCTAGTGTGCATAGTGTAAAAAAGATTCTGTTTTGAGTCAGCTGGGTCTTTTGTAGCAGTGGCATTGTAAGGGAAAGTGAAGGAAGTGAATGGAAAAAAATTCAGCTCTCACAGTGCCAGACAGGTTAATTAAAGGCAATGCATAGCTTTTTCCATACAATAAACACATAAACTTGTTTCTGTGTCAGGCTATGCATTCTTGAAATGTACTAGCCCGAGTAATATTCTCCTTTATATGTTTGACTTTTTCAAATAGCAAACTGCCATATGATGTTACGCCTGAGCAAGCACTAAGTCACGAAGAGGTGAGGACGCGCCTGGACGCCTCAATCAGAAACATGAGGACCGTGACGGACAAGTTCCTGTCTGCCATTATTAGTTCGGTGGACAAAATCCCGTGAGTCTGACATACCGGTGTTATCCCTGAGAATTCGCCGGCGTCTTTGTGCTTGCGTCAGTCTTATTCGATCTTTTCTTTCCTTCAAAGTTACGGAATGCGTTTCATTGCCAAGGTCCTAAAAGACTCCCTGCATGAGAAGTTTCCGGATGCTGGCGAGGATGAGCTTCTGAAGGTGAGCATCTATACGCCTTTGTTAGCAGCTGTCAGCCAAAACGGCTGTGGCGAGCACATCTCATTCTTCTCTCTAGTTAGGTGTATGTGGGGAGAGGAGCGCACATAAACTTACTTATTTACCTCTATGGATAGAAAATATTTCAGATTGGGCTGTTGATGTTAGCTTCATATGCATCACCTGACATGTAACACATTGTTTAGAAGGAGGTACCCTGTTGCTTCTGTTTTGCTTTTGGTATCTCGGGCACTTGGTCCTTTAGTGTTCTTGACCTGGGGTTACTGTTACTCCTAGAAAGTAAACCTTGGGTTTACTAGTACGCTCACAGCCCGCTGCTCCTTCCTTGGAGAGGTAAGTTTGAGTCCATATGCAAAAATCTTGTATTCCTAATGCACCATCTGTAACACTCTGGCATACTTTGACAGCAATATGTGTAGTCACGTCCCATGATGCCTAGTCAGTTTTATCTTTTACATTTCAGTTGGTCTGGAGAACTAAAAGGATCCTAATATGTTGCTCTCAGATGAGTGTAGTGTTGGGGTTTTCATTGAAATTTCTTTGGTTTCATGGCTTCTGGTAAATTGTGAATTTATGCCCATGAATGCTGTACTTGTTAATAACACGAAGTTTGGTTATTAGAACACTTGACAGCGTCTCTTTAAACTTTTCTGCCTCTACTTCATTACAAAGGAATTATCAATCTGAATGCTGTTTTCTTCTCTCTTCTAGTTCTGTGCTTTCCCATTCTGAGACATCGGTTCTTTCTATGCAGGTGAATTAATTTCTTCCATCTGTAAATTTAGGTGGAAAGCTGCAGTTTTTATTAATCCTCATGGAAACAATACAACTGTCCACATGAAAGTCAAAACTGCAGTTGCGTGCCATAACCGCTTGTAGATTTTTTTAGCAACCGAAGATTACCCATGCAATATGCTGTTGTTTTTGCCCTCAAGTTCAAAAGTTATTAACCGACTTTATTTCGTGGATGTTTTTTTCTTTTTACCGGCAGCAGACAGTTTGACAGTTAACACTCGGTATTCTGTCCTGTGGCATAATTTGTGAGGGTACGGCACGGGATCGTGTAAAATGCTTGTCTAAATGTGACCTCGCTGAAAGCGGTTTTTAATTTCTGGGACCGCTTAGCTATGGCTAGGTTTTTTCTCTGTGTTTTCAGCCATTTGCTCAGACCCCAATCTCTTCCGTCTGTTTAAGTCACGTGGCAAGTGGGTGAGGCCGAGATTCGGTGACCTGGCCTTCTGCAAATGAGCATATGACATGAGAGCTTTTGCTTTAAATGGGCACGGTGGGTTAATACCTTTCCATTGCTAGAATTACTTCTGGTAAGACATCCAGTACAGGATAGAATAATAATGTGAGCATATGGATAATGTGATAATCCCTATTTGTAGTTCTTTGAAATGTATTGCTGCTCACATTTGACTAGGTAAATTGGATTTTTGAGGCATCAAATGCCATTTAACTTCTGTACTTCTGATTTTCTTACTTCTGGATTAAATGGTTTCTCAGTTACTCTCACTAACTAAGGGTCTGCACCTGAGTATGTTGCTGGCTTGCAGAAGAGTTAATCTGAAAGAGAAAAGGGCTTTTGCAAGGAATGGAAAGTAATTTCCTCAGTTTAAATTCTCAGTGTGCCATTTTTCCTTCCTATTTTTGCCTTGTCAGAGGCGGCAGCCAAGGCTGCATGCTTCTTTAAAAACTAGCTCTCGTTCCACGTCAGGTTTGTCTGTACTGTGGTCATTCTGCCCTCTGTCAGACTAACTCAATTACATTTAAATCTCCTGACGGGCTGTCTCACGCTCATAACAGTAGCTCATTGGTAGCTTGTAGGATCTCCTGTCCATACATTTTTATAAATTAAGAGTTCTCAATGTTTATGCATAGGAATATCTGCTGCCGTATTGTCCCGTGACGGGTAGTGCTCAGGCTTTCCTCCTTTTTGACCATCCTGTCGCATCTTTATGATCTTACGGTGTAGATTTTTTTGGGTGGTACGTGCTTCTATACGACAGAACCCTTGCCTTGGAAAGAGGCTTACGAAACAATAATTTATCAAAACGCAGAGTAGTTTCGATGAAAAATCAGTTGAATCCCATACTGTTGTTTACTGATGCATTTCTTCTCTACTTTCCCAGATTGTCGGCAACTTACTCTATTATCGCTACATGAATCCTGCCATCGTTGCACCGGATGCATTTGACATCATTGACCTTTYGGCTGGAGGTCAGCTGACTACGGATCAACGCAGAAACCTCGGTTCTATCGCGAAGATGTTACAGCACGCTGCATCCAATAAGATGTTCATGGGAGACAATGCTCATCTAAGCATCATTAATGAATACCTATTGCAGTCATACCAGAAATTCAGGTAGCAGACCTTAGCTAGTTAAGTTGGGAAGTTTGGCAGGGGGTGGCAGTGCAAGTAAAAAGGGAAAATAATGCATTCTGAATCTGGAAAATTCTGTCTCTATCAAATATGCAATCCGTTAAGAATAAGAGATTTCACTCCAAGCTCCCGCAAGCATCGGTGACGAGCGTACCTGGAATTTTATGAACGATCGTTGTATGTTACCTGATCGCAAAGTCAGGAATTTCGGGTGTACAGAATAAAGATGGCTTTTGCACTTAATACTGTCATTCTGACACGGACAACCGGAATGGACGTACGTTCATATGTCCCATGCAAACCCCGATGCCACGTGAAAATCTAGGGGTGCTCAGAAATAGAAAGCAGGTTGGCATTTTGCTATTCGTGTATTTGAAGTAAGTTTTTGTTCCAGATTTGTCATCTTATATCTCCCATATTTTGGGAGATATAAGATGACTGAATTTACTAGGTCGCTTCAGATGCATTAACTAAAGCTGACAGAGTGTACTCTGCCATAATGTACCATAGTTTGAAGAGGAGAGACTATGCTTGAGATTGTCATGAGGAGGTAATACTCTTGATACATCCATCACACAACTTGCAGTCTGACTGTTCTCTCCTTCTTTGTTCTGAAGACGCTTTTTCCAGGCTGCCTGTGAGGTTCCTGAATTGCAGGATAAATTTAATATCGATGAATATTCTGACTTGGTGACTCTCACAAAGCCAGTAATTTATATTTCTATTGGTGAAATCATCAATACGCACACTGTAAGTATACATGAGTCACGGTTGGTCCTTATAAGCAATGTTTCCAAACAAAATTCTGCTTCTGTTTGAAACACAAAGGTACCAAATGCAAGGCTGAAAGTTGTCTCGATTGTAGTTTGTGAGAGCTTGTTGATTTAGAATCAAGTGTTTTGGTTATGGCTTCGTTAAGCTTCTTTTGAAAGCATTAGAGTATGTGATACTTGCACAGTACTGAATGTTGATATTGCTGCTTTGGAGTTCAGTGATCGGTTTCTCAAAGATACCAGCCTAAAGTAATGAAATTTTACTGTCTAGAAAATGATGTGCTGTTAAAACATATTTGATTTTTCTGTTCATCTAGTTGCTCTTAGACCATCAAGATGCAATTGCTCCTGAGCACAATGATCCAATTCACGAGCTGCTCGATGATCTCGGAGAGGTTCCTACGATTGAGTCCTTAATAGGTTGTATAGTTTGTTCTGCTAAAGTAATATGTGATATTACTTACTGTAATTGTGATATTACTTAAATGACTTCCAGTGCAGTAAAGAAACAATAAGGGATCGTCACAGGTTGTAGGGGAGAATGTGCTCTAAAAAGTGGCGGCAGATTCGTTGCGGTGTATTTTCTCTGCGGATTTTCATACCGTGAAAAAACGGGAGCTCTCTCTCTTCTCCCCACCCACCTCGCTCATCCCGCTCTAGAAGTTTCCAGAAGACGGACCAATATTGACATATTTTCTTCGTCCCATTATCCCGGAGCCATATCCCTGTGCTCTTGTCCCTGTTCCAGCTTGTTTGTCTCCTTTCTGGAGATCCGTAGCTGTTCCTTTCAGAGTGTGGTAATACATGTGTTAAATAGCATGTGCTCCTTTAGGAGTCTTTGGCACGTGGACAAGTAACGTTTTTTTTCCCCTCCTTTAGAGTTTTTTTCTGTAAGAAAAGTAGAATTTTATCCTCTTCCAGTCGGGAGAAGAAGGAACTAATGCTACTAATCTGTGAAACTTCTGAAAACCTTTGAGCCGCAGTTTACTGCTTCAGGATATAACAAATACCGGAAAGACGCACGCAAGTTTTTCTCCCTCCTCAGTTTCTGTGTTACGATTTTTTGAGGTTTCTAGTCTAACCAGGCAGGGAGGGAGGCAAACAGGGCGCAGTTTTTGGAGAGCATGCTCTGATGGCAAACAGCATGAAGTTGCTCGATGAGAAAGGTTGGAACCTTCTAAATGAATGATTGCTAACACTTTGTCTTGTGAGTTCTGGCAAAGAACAGAATGTAAGAAATGTTGTCTGAAGGGATGTGGACTGAGAATTTAGCTAGAACTTGCCCTCCTTCCCCATTTCATTGCTCCTGTGTTCATTGTGTCACTGTGGCTAATATGTCAGAGTTAAATCTTTCTGCAGCCCTTTAAAAAACGGGGAAGGCTTCCAATGATTGTTCCAGTGAGAGTTTGTATGCAGTTAGAGCAAGAAAATATCTTTTTGATGGGATAGCTTACTTTAAGAGAAGATGACAAGCTTGATCACTAACAAGGGCTTTACTCTTAGCTGAAACATTAATTCTAATGAGGATGTGGGCATATGGGCATCATTGTACTTTTGTTTCCAAAAAGCTTTTGGCAGTTCAGACATTCTTCCCAGTGAGATACTGAGATACAGGGTGGCATACACATACATCTTTTAGGCATACGAAGCAGCGATTTTGCGGTGCTTTTCTGGCCAGCGCATTATCTCAGATGTGTTACGACAATGTCTAATATATTCCAGATAAAGTCTTGAAACTTTGGTTTGGGAAGGAAGTGTTATTTTGACAGTCTAGTTTTTATTTGATCTGTGATGTAGTGAAAAATTACAAAGTCCTAGCAGTCAAGAAGGAAAAGAATGTGATTTAATCTATAAACTCTTTCTGTTTGACAGGGGAGGGTTCTGGCAATGTTAATGACCCCAACAGGGAAATGCTAGCAAAAACTGAGGTTTCTCTCACGCTGACTAATAAATTTGATGTTCCTGGTGATGAAAATGCAGAGGTGGATGCAAGAGCGATTCTGTTGAAGTAAGTAGGGAATAACTACCTGTAAGTAGGGAATAACTACCTCCTTCAAAAGAAGGAGCAGCTGGAACCTAAACAGTTAATCTGCCTGTGAAAACAAGAGAATTGAGGCATAATGTAAAGAAATACACTGAGATCGTAGTGTTGTTCTTTTCAATGCTGTGGCTTGACTTTTAATAGATGAAGACTAATAGCCTTTTCGAAAAGCATACGTCTTAGTACTCTATAGGAAACACAGCGGTGGACCATCAAGGCATTTTTTTTATTGCTGTATTCTTTATTCTGGAAAGCTTTTTACCCATGTTGACTCTTGCCTAGTTTTAAGCAAATCTCTATTGCTGAGATGTATAGAGCAGCATTCTGACATTTGGGTGCGTGTCTGCCTCCTCTGATGCATTCCTACTCAGATGCTAGACGCTAGATAGAGTCTGAGATAGGTTGAAAGATCTTTGGTCAGCACGTACTTGGCCTAGGCATACGAGTGATCTCCCAGAAGAAAACAGAACAGAGCAGAAGAATATTAAAGATCTTTCTGTTCAAAGTTTTTTCTCCTATTCTCCTTGATTTCTTTGCAGCACAAAACGTTTAATTGTTGATGTAATCCGCTTCCAGCCAGGGGAGACGCTGACTGAAATTTTGGAAACTTCAGCTACCTCGGAGCAAGTATGATGTCGTTTATCTGTGCCCATTTTAGACTAGGAAATCATCATCTGTCTAGATATGTGTGGATATATGTGGCACTGTTCATTTATGCATTGCGGTGAAGCCGTCTCCACCGATGATGGAGCAGGGTGCAATGATAATTGGGAAGGTATACGGCGGAAGTAAACTGTACATGTGAATCCTGTTCCACCAGTAGTTGCTGGAAACGGTTTATGTGGAAGACCATTTTAGATGGTAGATAGGCTTCTGCCTATAGGTTCCCATGTGTAGAATGTGTTCAATGAAATGCATTTGTTCAAGTCGGTATGGGAGTTGCTGAGCAAAACTGTTTATCCTGTGTTATGCCAGAGATCGGACGATCTGTTTCTGCTTCTTTTTGTCGCCTTAAAGTTGACCTGCTTATGAACTTGGAGTTTTTTGGTTTCTTTTTTTAGGAAGCGGAGCATCATAGAGCTATGCAGAAACGGGCCATTCGTGATGCTAAAACTCCTGATAAGATGAAAAAATCTGTATCTGTGAAGGAAGATGGTAACTTGAATCTGCAAGAAAAAAAGGAAAAGATCAAGGCAGGCCTGAAGAAGTTGACAGAACTGGGGCCAGTGAATGCCCAAAATAAATACCAGGAACTAATCAACGACATAGCGAAGGTATACTGTTCGGTGGTTCCCTAGTAGTCACAGTGGAGTTTTCCCACCATTTCTAGCATTGTGAAAGTGGCATGGATTTTCAGAAGCAGAGTGAAGTTTTTAGTAGCTAATTTATAGACAAAAAAAATGTACCTTTTGTCACAGCACTTCCGTCTCTGGTCACCTGGGAAGTCCTTTATTTCTATACAACTTTTCTGTTCTGCAAATGACTGCGGTGCCAGGTTCTCAGGTACTCTAAGAAAAAAACTTAATAGCTTGGAGGAGAAGTCCTGATGTGCAATGTGTTTTTCTGCTTCATTTCACTGATTTAAGTAGTGCCTCTGCAAGCTTATTTGCACAAGGAAGTCTCGCCCATAACTTTTAAGATACCCTGTTATTTTCATGTAAATGTGGCCACTGAGGAGTACCGAAATGATAAGGGGGGTGCTGCCGTGAAAAACTTGAAAAAGAGAAGCAATACTGTGGTACATTTCTACAGTGACAAATGTATTTTATATCACAGTGTTTACTGGAAAACTATTTGGGAAATGTTACATAAGTAAACTAACTAAATAATCACCTGTAGGGATCTGATAACAATTAATTGAACTAGAGATAATACGTGTCAAAAATTAAAGTACCAGTCGATTAATGTTGTGGTCTTTTTGTTAAGGCAGGTGATGTCTAAAGGCTGACTAACAAAAATGATGAAGTCTGCGTGCTGCTGTAGTTATAGTGCTTGATGTGTTAGATACTTTCCCTACCCGTCCCTACCTGGTGCTAGCAAAATTGCCACTTTTGTGTCATGTGCTGTCTGTTCCCCCTACAGTCATCGCAACTAAACTGAAATTTGAGAAAGCAGTAGAAGGTGCGAGCGTACCGCCGCATAGAGTTGGTTAGGTCCACAAATGAGTAATTTTAGAGAAAAAGCTGTGAAACTTAAAGTGAGGCAAATGCAACTGAGTGCTTGAGCCTGTAGCGTGAAGCAAGAGTAAGCAAAATCGAATGTTGTTTTTGAAGTACTCAGTGGCTCTGGGACTGAGCACCTGGAAAGCTCAAATGACTGTTGAGTCTCTGCCCGTCTTTCTCTGTGTTGTAGGATATCAGAAATCAGCGTAGATACCGTCAGAGAAGAAAGGCGGAGCTTGTGAAGCTGCAGCAGACATACAGCGCCTTGAACTCCAAATCTACTTTTTATGGAGAACAAGTAGATTATTACAAAAGTTACATAAAGACCTGCTTGGATAACTTGGCCAGCAAGGGCAAGTAAGTATCTTGGAACTGTAGAACCATAGAATGGTTTGGGTTTGAGGGGACCTTTTGAGACCATCTTGTTCCAACCGCCTTGCCACGGGCAGGGACACCTTCCACTGGACCGGTTTTCACCAATGCCCATCCAACCTAGGCTCAAAAAGTTCTGGGATGGGCCAGCCACCGCTTCTCAGGGCAACTCATCCCAGGGTAGAAATACATCATTATCTATCATCAGCATTAGCTATAGCTTACTAGCTATACTGATTCCATCCCCTCTGCCAAATAGAGTTGAATATTTATTGCTCAAAATGTCTTTTCTTGTTTGAGTGACCTTCTAATTTGGTTGGTTTTTTTTCCACAGAGTCTCCAAGAAACCTCGGGAGATGAAAGGCAAAAACAGTAAAAAGATTTCTCTGAAATACACAGCTGCTCGACTTCATGAGAAGGGAGTGCTTTTAGAGATTGAGGACCTGCAAGGTAACCAGTGAGTATCTTTTTAAAACTCTTCAGAGCCAAATACCCTTTTTGGAGGAAAAGGAACATAGCTTGAGATAGCTGAGGACCACAAATTCTAAGATCTATTTGAGGTTGTGTCATATTGTATTGCAATTTTGTTCTTGGAATTTCAGTACGGTTGGTAGATTAAGCTATTAAAGCTGAAAAAATTGTTTTGATGACCTAGGCTGGCATCCCTAGGGCCAAGAAACCTTGCATAGTGATCACTCTTCAGTTCTCTTTTTCTGGTTGAAGCAAAGCAATTCTTTGATTGAGAAGTGTCATGTGATTTAAATGTGACATCCTCTTTCCCCCAACCCCTTCTGTCACCTCCACGGTTACAGAAGGGTATACCTCCTTGGGTGAAAGGTTTTCATGCTTAATAGCTTTCATTGTTGAAGAATCAGCTTAATGCAAGTTTCTGCAGCTGTAGTTTGCTAGCCTTGAGAAGCCAGTGTATTTTGTGTGGAATATAGAGTGCCCCTTATGATGAGAATATTTTTGACCCTTAATCATACTTTGAGCGCTAAACGAGGCATAAATGTGCAGGACTGAAGTAGACCATTTAGATCGTACAAGCTAAATTACCCCGTGTCCTGTATGCTTGCTTGAAGATGCGATCTGCTGGATATACTGCCTTTTAAGTTTGGCTTAAAGTTGCCTTTTAAGGGCTCGTTCCACATGGTGGTCATAGAATAGAGTTAAGAATAGGATTCTTAGAAATTTATCTTTGCATTTCATCTCATGTATTCCCTCCCTGTGATTTTTCATTTCTCAAATTTCATAGGTTTAAAAACGTGATTTTTGAAATCAGTCCAACAGAGGAAGTAGGGGATTTTGAGGTAAAAGCAAAATTCATGGGGGTACAGATGGAAACCTTTATGTTACATTATCAGGTAAGGACCGTCGTGTTTAATAGTGTCATGTAAGTTCACTTTGCTAGACTTTTCATCAAAATATCAATGATGTGTTCTCTGCGTAAACAGTTGTAAAAATGCTCTCAAAAATCACAGGTGAAACAGATGCAACACATACGGGGGATCTAAACCGCTTTTTGTTTCTTTGCTAATGACAGCCCGATATTGGTCCGTGTTCTTAATTACTGTGGCAATTACTGCTTTCAGCAAGCAATACTGAGGAACGTTGTAATGTTTCGAGGGTGCAATGTCACATGTGCAAAGGAAGAGGCTGGAGATGGCTAGATCTGAAATTAGACTTGCTTAGAATGGTCTTCCATTTATTTCTGCTGTTTTTTGAACTTTTTTTTTAAACCCAATGCTTAAAGTAATTAAGATCTTATATGCTTTAGAAGGACTATTTTTCTACCCAGTAAGAGCAGATCTCTAATGAGTCTCTCGCTTTTGTATTTTATGCTGTGTATGTTTTCATAAATACTCATTGTGGACCTAATGTACTACGTGGTCTCTTATATTTTCTGTAAGAACTTCTTGAGGATTCGTTACTCATGAAGATATTCTCTTTGGCAGGATCTTTTGCAGCTGCAGTATGAAGGTGTCGCTGTCATGAAGCTGTTCGACAGAGCAAAAGTGAACGTCAATCTTCTCATATTTCTTCTGAATAAGAAATTTTATGGGAAGTAACCGACCTCTGCCAGCAAGTGTGTGAAAGGGGAGACATAGAAAACCCACATGTAAAACTTCTATTAACATAGTGATGTATCAGTATATGCCCATCCCATGGTAATTGTATCAAATGTGTTGTGAAGGAGGACTAAGAACCTCTTGGGAATTGACAACCCTGATCGGGTCTGCGGGTTCTGTTGTTTATATATCATCTTCAACTTTGAAGATGCCCTATAAAGAGGTGATTTTAGAATGTATTTTTACATGGGTTTGGGAATTGAAAACTAATATTAGAGTATACTTAGGCCATCCGAATGCTTAATTTGCATAATTGTGTGCTTTGTAAGGCTCAATTCTCCTTGCCTGGGCAAAGAGAAAGATGGCACCGTATAGAGGTCCGCTCGCGTCTTGCAGAAATGCAGAAATGGGTTGAGGGTCGTATTTGGACTCCAGTTATTCTTGTGCGGGGATGACCAATATAAAACGCAGTTGAGGTCCAGGCTACCCGTTCATTTGCGTCCTTGCTTTGGTAGAGGTGGTGGAGGCCGCTTGCCAAGATTAGAACTGCTGCAGGATAATTGGTAAGCATCATAAATAGTTACTGAAGTATTAGTGATTATGTTTGTGGCCACATGTAACAGCTTCAGCGTCTCAGTTTTCTTGATTTGCTTCTGTTTATCACACTGTAGTAATTTACAGGTGCCCCCTTAAATGGAGGGACTGTGGAATGTATTTAGTTTTGCTTATACATAAAAAGAAGATGTTTTGGAAGGGAAGGGAAGCTGAAAAAAAATGCCGAGACGTGTTAATTTTTAATGTTGCTTGCAAAGCATTTGAAATGTAAAATTAACTGTTTTTTCCCAGTTTAGAGGAATGTTCTATACATATATCTGTGTCTAATGCAATAAACGTTAGTCTCTACCTGCAGACTTGTCCAAGGAAGAAAACTAATCTTGAGTAGATTAGCTTTTAAAAGGTGAATTTTTTTGTAGCTATACTCAAAGTTCCTGTATCTTCTATTATTTTGTGGGGGTTTTGTCTGCATTTTTCCACAATGGTGGTGGTGCTGGCTGTTCTGCTATATCTAATAAAAATGAAGAGACGTAAAGAAAATATAATCTGGCCTTTAAATTCATTTGTTTCAGCTCTTTGCTCCCTTTTTTTCTTAACTCTTTTTTTTAAGGGATACATCTCCTGCAAATGTCAAGTTGGCCCAATAGTTAGGCTTACTGTTCAGAGTTTAAATAAACTCTTTTATCATCTAACTACACTGTGGTGGTTCTTTCAGCTTAGATCTTTTTTTCTCACGGAAGACACTTCATGTATTTGGAGTGGCTGTCTCACTGTGTTTAATTTTTCCGCAGTCCTCTTGGAAGAAAATAGTTAAAGTTGCTGGTGTTTAGACTGTATTTAAATGTCTTTTGGTGTTGGTGCCCGTGTGGTCCCATCCGGTAACAAGAATTGCTTAGTGAGCCCAAGAAAGATCATCTAAAATGAGTATAGGTCAGAATTTCCATGATATCGGAAACGGAGACGCCTCCCCGGTGTCACTGGGGCACCTGAGGGGAACAGAATGAACACTTTGGGGGCAAAATGGAGGTGAGGAGTGGATGGCTTGAGATAAAAGCTGAATTCATCTACAGGGAAATAAGCAGGGGATATTTTGGAGGGAAAAGCTGAGGTAATGAGTTCACCCACCTTGGCCCAAGCTGTGTTTGCACAAAGCAGGGCCAGAGGTGAAGGTCAATCCAAAGCTAACCTTGCCCAACCTCTAAATGCCAGGATAAATTCTACGAGCTGCCCATGGAGGGACTAAGAATACATAAAAATGGGACCAAGATCATTAAGAAGGTTCCAGGGAATGCCACTGCAGAGCTGTCAAAGCATTTTTAACAGATCATTTCAACTTCTGATGACAACACTGCATTTCTCTGCTGGGATTGTTCGCTCTGTGGGTTCTGGGGTTTGCTGGGATTTGAACTCCATCCCAGTGGCCCTAACGCTGTTCAGGAGCTGGTAGGAACAGCAGAGTCAGAGCCCCAGAACAGAGGTGGCTGCTGCCCACCAGCCTGGGGATCTGCTTTGGTTCCTGTCTTCTGCCAAGGAAAGGATGTTTTCAGTTGACAGCGATTAGATTGCAGCAGCCTCGTCTGCCGTCCTCRGCTGCCTCGTCCAGCAGCCGATCCGCTCTCSCGTYCCTCCCGCTCCGAGCCCCCGCCCGGCCGGMACCAACTGTGCAGAGGAGAATTTGTCCCGCCAGCAGCAGCGGAAGGACACGAGCACTCATGCCCTGGCACTTGGATTGTCCCTTTGGGGGATGCTGCTTGCTGGGATTTTGACAATTCCATACGTTTGGCTGCTGAAATTTCCCAGCGCAGGGGCTTTAGCTGACAGGGCAGCACAAAGGTTGTTCTCCGTGTGGTGCCCAGATTTGGGTTTCAGGATCAGCTTTGCTAGTTTAGATGAATTATACCCATGGCCCGAATTCCCTGCAGAATTCCTGCTGGAATAACCTCACAGTGCTTCACAGAGCACGGATATGTCCACGCAAAGCTGCCGCTTTAATGCCAGCTGCGTTAGGAACTGACAGAGGTTCCAAGGAAGCTCAGCAGCACTGGGGCAAGGACAGGTTTCTATTCCACAGAATTTTCTATTTCTAACCCTCATYCCCTCATCCCTGCTGACATCCCTGGGGGACATGGGACAGAGTTCCCTGGAATTCAGCTGATTTCACCCACCCTGAGCTCAGGCTGCAGTTGATATTTTAAATCAGGAGAAGGCRGTGGCCRCRCGYGCTCCCAGCCTGTGYCGAGGCAGCCCCTGTGCCCAGGTGAGGACATCCCTCCCCGCAGAAGCTGATTTCAGTGCAGAGCCTTAGGAATGGCCTCTGGAAATTCTTTTCCCTGAGGAAAGGGATGGGCATCCCTGCCTTCAGTGCACCTCCAGCCTCACCCACCTGTGAATTTTTTGCTTCAGTTCTGTAGTTCCAGCTGGCTCCCCAAAAAATTCCAAACTTTATCCAAACAAAATGTCACCCARCTCTAATCTTTAATTTGAAGGTATGTCTGAGGACTGCAGCTTACGATTTAATTTCTGTGAGGAAAGATAGCCTTGGCTTTAACACTGCTGCTGGGTGATGTTCTCAGGCTGGAAGGAAAGGGATTGGGGGTGGGTGGGACATGCCTGGTGGAGGTGTGGGAGCTCCAGGAGGTTGGCACCRGGAATCGCTGTCTGAGYCCCTCCGCAAACACAACGTGCCGGCATTGCCAGGTGCCAGCTGTTGCCTGGGATATTTTTTGAGTGTTGGCGGGCTCTGTCTGGGGTGAAGCATCTCCAGGTTCCTGTTCAGAGCAGCCCATGGCTGCGGAGCCATGAGCAGACCTTAATCCATGTCCATCTGAGCGCTGCCCGGGCATCCCAGTGCCCATCCCCGGGATGTGYGTTTTGCACGCTGGATGCCACGAGCAGGACATGGCAGGCACAGCTCCTCCCCTGGAAATAGGAAGGACAAGAGGTGCTGCTCCCCCTTCTGTGGCTCCCGACCTCCTCCCACCCTGTGCTCCCAGTCAGCTGGGATGCACGGTGGAAACGGCAAGGAACATTCCCGGCAGCTGAGCGGGAGTCGCTGAGGGCTCYGTCCRGCTGTGGGCCCGAAAAGCAGSATATTTATGCCCTGTGGCCTCCGCATCATCACTGCGCCCATCGTGCATGTGATAAGAGCAAAGTCGATCTGCTGGGGTGGAGAAACAGCCTTGGTCCCTCATGTGGGGTGGGCTGAGGGACCCTGTGGGGCCAGGCAGGGCTGCAGTCCCTGTACTCTCCTACCCAGTTCTTGGGGACTGAGAKGTTTGGGTGGCAAGATGGAAGAGCCCTTTTGGACAGAAAAGACCCTGAAGCAGGGATCCAGATGCTGAGAATGGATAATCAGTGGTTCTGGACAGACATGAATAACCTTTGCCTYCYGTGGATTACTCTACGTGCKTGGGAGCTGGGGTTTCTGCAGGCCACAGGTGCCGATCTCTGGGCTTGGAGAGACCTGTGGTGGCTGAAGGGGAGGGACCCTCATTCCTGCCTTTGCTGTAGGTGTCCACAGTGGCTTCTCCCCTCTCCCCTGCAGGAGCCTGAGGACGGTCACATGCAGTGGCAAAGCACTTTTGCCTGAAGAGAGAAGGAGCAGCAGCTGGTGGGAGCTTACAGAGGGGCTGTAGGGGAGGAAGCAGGGRCTGACAAGCTGTYCCTGCTAATCTGGCGACAGCTGCCTGGTGCTCCCTGAGTAGCAGAATGCAGACTCAGATGTGTAAAGGAGTAGTTTGGTATCTTAAATAAACTGTTTATAGACCATCAAATCCAGTTCTGAAGGATCTGTGTCTGCTTTATGGGTGGTGTTGCGCCCTCCYGCCTGGGTGGGCAAGCTTGCCCCGGGCTCCCAGTACCACCCCTGCTGTGTGCTGCTGGTCTAACTGGTGCCAAGGAGCTGGGCTTGGTCCTCTCCAGCTCTGGGGTAACTAGAGCACAGTGCTAGGGAGTTATAAAAGCAAGGATGYGCATGCTAGYCCCAYGCCCCACAGTCACTTTTCTAGCTGCACAGTGCTTTCTGTTCCAGCCCTGTTTTTTGTCTGAGATCCTGCCCCAGAGTGTTTGTTTCAGCCCCGAGCCTGTCCCAGAGGCTTTATGCCAGCTGCTGTCCCCCACCAATGACTGCAGCTCGTGCTGCCCATACTAAGCACCCCAGAGTCTTCATTTCAGATGGAGC